>NC_064303.1:34046384-34123879 GCF_023373825.1 Bactrocera dorsalis | reverse complement strand
AGTATACCTATGTATGTAGATCTATAGATTGTTTTTCTTTGGAAAAAATGTAACAAAGTAAATTAAGGCTATTAAGGCTACAATGGTATTGTTCTCCAACATAAATACTTAAGCTGGACTTATAATTTAAGATGTACTTAGGGAAACAACATTACACTGGTTCTGTGTGTCTAGGGGTTTGAACAAGGTTTTTGAAAAGTAAGGGGTTAATTCAGGGTTTGAATTTGTAAAGGTTGTTAGGTTTAATTTTATTACAATAAAATTTCTTCGCAATGCTATACAAGAAGCATGCGTAGTTCGACAGCACGATTCAAACATATTGAGAATTTTAGATTTCTAACAATAAGAAATTGGTTTGCAAAATGTTATATAGTTAATTAGGACATGGACGATTAAAATTATTAGTGTAGCATACCTTCAGGCGTATATGCAAAATACTATTTAATTACTGTAGAATCGCGAAAAAGTTAACTAAAATGTCCCAAGAGTGTTTAAGTATTCCGAAATTTTAACTTTCCCAAAGGGTTTTCGAATTTGAAAAAAACTTGGAAATAAATATAATTTTGGTGATATAAAACGTTAAATTTATTTGCAGGACTCTCTTTTACTCCTAACGAAACAGTGACTTAGATTTAGTTTGTACATTTTCACATACATGCGCCCTAATACACATGTACATTAGAATTTGTATGGGCTGGTTTAAAGAACCGGTCGAGACGAGACTTGTTTGTTTCTTTCCTTTTTTGACGCTCAAAGTCGGTCAACTTAGCCGAAGCCTTCACTTTCTTTGCGACTGTGTATAAGTGGTTTGTTGTTGTACGTATAACTTAAAATAAATCGAAATAGATATCTGGTTATATATAATATACATAGACGGACCGATAAATGATCAGGATTACGTCCGTACAGGATATAACTTGAGATATCTTGATGATACATGGTATGCCCGTTCCTTGGAAAAAAAAAATTAATAAATTTTGCACAATTAAAACTCCAATTTTGCACAGAATATCGCAGTGGCAAGAGGGGAAAAAGTGGGCGTGGCCCCGCCATCAATACGTTTAATGCATCCATACATATGTATATCTCCTAAACCACTAAAGCTACATTACCCAAATTTACTCGGCTCAAATATTAAAGAACTCCTACCAACGGTGTGAATATGGATGCAAGTGGATGGAAACCACGCTCACTCCTCATATTTAATTAAATTGCTTAAATTGCTTTTGATTTTTTTACTTTCCAATACACAAGTCAAAAAATAAGTAATATAACGGGACAAAATTGTTCACCAATAATGCCTTTAGAGTATGCCACCTTATGACCAAAAATTGTTCAAATCCAGCAATAACTGTTCAATCCCCAAGGTACCGAATACTTGGACCCCGGCACCTATACTCGTACTTGACTTAGACCGAAAATATCGGCCATATCAGGATATAAAAATGCAATTCAGACAGAATCTTCTCCTGACCATAGTATCGCTCTGTATCAAAAATTAGTTGAATCGGATTAACACTTCCCGAGCCCCCATACATAGGCAGCTATATATATTTCTGGACTAGGCAACACGAAGTGTTGCCAGGTGCAATCTGACATTTTCATTGGAAAGTTTGACATTTTTTAGCATAACATCACTCAGAACGTTTTGTCATTTAGTCGTGAATTGTTTTATTTACAGGGAATTAAAAAATTCATCTCGGCCAAAAAATGGAATTAACTCGTGAACATTTTCGTGCTATCATTTTTCATAACTTTCGACGTGGATTATCACGACAAGAGTGCATCGATGAACTAAAATCTTTAAATGGCTATGAAGTACCATCCTATAGCACTGTGAAAAACTGGTACAACGAATTCAATCGTGGCCGACGCTCGCTCAAAAACGAATTCCGTGAAGGTCGTCCAAAAACAGCCGTTGTGCCAGAAAACATCGATGCCGTACGTGAACTGATAATGCAAGACCGTCATGTAACATAACTTCAGATAGAGGTATGCCTATGCATTTCTCCCACCAGCATACATTCGATATTGCATGAACACCTGGACATAAAAAAGGTTTGTTCTCGTTGGATCCCGCACAATTTGACAATCGCTCAAAAAAAGGCTCGTGCGGATTGGTGTAAAGAAATGCTGAAAAAATACGATCGCGGTGTTTCAAAAGACGTTTATAAGATCGTCACAAGTGACGAATCATGGATCTATGCGTATGAGCCCGAAACAAAACAACAATCGACCGTGTGGGCGACGAGCCAAATCCAACGAAAAAAAAAAAACTTTTTCGTTGATAAATATGCTTATTTTCATTATTAGGCCAGAAATATATATAGCAGCCCTCGTATACCTAGTATATAGATTTTCGTACTTCCGGGTGACTTTATACTAAATGTATCTACAATTTTTGAGATATATCAATGAAAATATAGAGCGTGTTTTACTCATAACAGTGCATCTTTGTGCCTAAAATAAATAAAACCCCTTCTACCACTTTTACATCTTAATGTATTTAACTGGCATTTGATTACTTTCAGTAGCAAGGATATAAAATGTTCGGCTGTACTCGAACTTAGTTCTCCCTCACTTGCTTTCAAACTAATTTCATTGCATCACTTACATAAGATAATGATAATAATATTGCAACAATTTCAATTAAATTTCAGAATCTCAAAAATTGTATTTAATGAATAATAGTTACAAATATTTTAGTTTTTGTTCTTTATAGTACATCCATATATATATATTTGTAGAGCGTTTATGTGGGCACGTCCTTAAATTTTATTTGGCATAAAGGTTTGACATAAAAGGAAAAGAAAATCATACATAGCGAAATGTCAAATTAGCAGGTAGAGTTACGATGCTTAATACATATAATTAACTACGAAACGAGTGGCGGTGCTGCCACATATATGTATATAGAACGAAATTTGTAAAAAGAAATATATTTGAGTTATATATGACCAAAACAGTTTTATGCAGACTTGATTTCATCAAAATGTATGGATGCTTACAAATAGCAAGAAGCGCTAGGAGTTAGGATATATTTAATGTTGGTTGTCGTCTTGAATGATATACATAGGCTTTTTTTTAATTTTCTTAGACTTAAAAAAAAAAATTAAAAGCAGACAACCGAAAAATTAACCGAAACTTTTCCACAATAATCTAATTTAAATATAACATGTACATATCACATATTACAGAGGCCTATTACACAATGCTCTTTCATAGACGATATACTAGGCAACTAATTCAACTCCTGACTTATTTACTTCTTCAAGTAAGCAAAGTAATTTCCTGCTGTTATATTTGAATGGCGCCATGACAAGCAAACAGAGAGTTAAATAAAGGAACAAGCCATTGCATAGCCTATTTACAAATAAATAGGAAATGGAACTACAACAATTATGCCGCACATACAAAACAATGTTGCTTCTGTACTCGCGGACTAAACATAAACAAATGTTAATATCTTAATATTTTAATCAAAGAACACGACTCTATCGTGGCAATGATGCACGCGTTAGAACTAAACAAATTACCCAAGGCGCCGCTTAAGAGTATAGCTAGTTGTAGCTGCCAATAATTACTAAAATGAGGGGAATACAAAGCTTTACATTTCAAATTTCAATTGTAAAGCTTTGTAGGTATGTAGAAATGATCGTTCGAATGCACTCTAGCGTTAATTTATGTAAAACCGCGAGCCAACTGTATGTTATGTGTATGTAGGTGATTTACTTTGCTGGTGGTACAGAGCCCCGAGCTAGGAGTGTTCATTAACGTATGTTCGTGTCAAGTGGGCGTGACCTATACATTTTACACATATACTAGGCAACAGCGCTTAAACTTTGTACAGTTTGTTAGAATATGTACGTGTTTTTTTGGTGTCTATGCTACTGGTTTCAGATAGTTCCCTCTGTCTTACGTGCGTGTATTTCGCCTATAAATTGCTTCTGAGCGAGTTATAGATGCTAAAGCATGCGATTCCTAAATTTAATGCATTTACCAGCGTATATGTAGAATTATTTTTTTAGTACATCAGCTGAGTTTTAATCTATGTACTTATATACATATGTTCTGAAAAATACATAAATACTAGTAGCCCCTGTCACGCTTTACTGTGGCTAAATTTTTTGTTATACGACGTATGACAATTAAGTAATGAGACTGATTCCATAAAAACCGTATATTTGAAAATTATTGTACAACTCTGCCATCCCCTTCAAAGTAGTCCCCTTGGGCAGCTATACAGCGATTCTAGCGCGTTGTTCATGCTTCGTAACATTTTTGGAAAGCTTCGACTGGGATGTCCGTAATCGACTCAAAATGGCTTCCTTTGTCCACCGATTTTGTTTTAGGAAACAAAAAAAGTCACAGGGTGACATGTCGGGCGAATAAGGCGGCTCTTGCACGGCACGGCGCACAGTGGTGCCGCTTCATACAAGCCGCGGCAAAAAACAGAAGGAATCGAGATAGGGCTTTGAAATTTGGCACACATCCATTGCCAAATTAGATGAAAAAAAAATTTTGTTAAAATCCGCCCACAACCACACCCACCCATATAACACAAAAATCAAAAATAATCCTACAGTAACAAAATTTCCTACAGTGTAAGATTTTGTAAATATAAGCTTGTCCAGTAAAAATAAAGCAAATCCGCGCACAATTACGTCCATCTCCCATATAATATAATCACAAAAGTTGCAATATTTTCGCTGTTATCACAGCTAGACTGTTAAAAATTGTCAAACGGATTTGAATCAATAAAAATTATTATTTCTCTAAAAATGAAACAAGTCCGCCCACAACTACGCCCACCTCCCATATAACATAACCAATAAATATTCAAAAATGATCATACATTATTAATAATAATTATAATATACATTATTAATTATTTATTCAACAAGCAATTTTTTAACATCATCGTCCAATTCTAAAGTTTTATTTTTGGGATTTGTTCTGAAACCATTAATAAAAGGATCCGATGGAGCTAAAAGCAAGTGCATTACATCTTGATTTGTAGAAATTCTGTCGCATTTTCTAGAATGATTAAGCCTATATTTCTTGTAATCTTTATTGCGAGCTTCTTGAGCCTCCTCTGATAGCATGCCCAATGGTAAAATAGAGGATGAAACAATTTTACTTCCATGCATTAAAACTTTATGTACCGTCATTGGCATACAGTAAAATTCATAAAGGCTGACATATAACCTCGCAGTTTTCATGCAATGCTGTTGATTGTATGTAATATTATTTTAAATCTATGTATCGTCAACGCCAACAATATCGGCAGTTTTAGCAGGATTCTTAAAAAATCTTCGTGAGGTATTGCCATACCCAGTCCCTGCTTCACTACATCAAGATTTATTCCCAAGGATGACTCAAATCTGCTTGAATACGTGCTTTTTCATCTGCCTTCAGTTTTTTGGTAGGATGGTCAGTTCTCCATTTGCGAAAATGTTTGTTGTAAGCAATATGCAGAATACACTCCATAAACTTAATAAATAAAATATCACAATTAATTTCCTTAGCACTATTTCGCAATATTTCAAATTGATGTTTGGATAAACTAGTATTTTGTTGTTGTTGTATAACGAGAGACAACTCTAAAATTAACAACAAAGCAACAAACCGAACAATCAAAAAAACAAACAAAACAACGAAGCAGGCAAAAAACAAAGCAGCGAATCAAGCAAACAAACACCGCAAATGCAGTTGCAGTAGGTTAAAATGCTAACTACTCATAAATTGCCAGCTAATTGCAGCTGATTTTTTTCTATCGATTTAGGAGATTTTAAAGTTTAATTTGTGTAAGTGGCTAATCTGCGCGCTCCTGCGCACAATAGTTATATTCTGTTGAAGTTGTGAAATATATGATTTTTTTGGACCATAAAAAACATCATATTAAAAAAAATCTTGAAAAACAAAGTATACATTTGATGATGTAAATCACATCTATAACATTGGTTTTAATAAACAAAAACTTTAAAATAGATATTTTATGGTTAACTTTTGAGTTTTAACCTTTGCAATATTCATCACATTTTTCTGAGTAACTTTGCGTTGATGCTTTGTTGGACTTTGAAGCTCTCCCAACAAAAAACCATTGAATATATCAAGCCCAAGTATTCGGATAATGTTATTTGATTAGTTCTTAGCTTAAATTGAAAAGATGGTACAAATTTGGAATGATATAAAAAAATCCTTTTTTTCCGTTCTGGCACCACTGTGCGGCGCATTGTTGTGATGAAGGATCCAGTTACGAGCGATGCCTGGGCGCACCCTGTTGACTCGTTTTCGCAATCTTTCGAGTACTTGGCAATAGTAGACTTGATTCACAGTTTTCCCCGGTGGAACGAATTCTTTGTGGACGATTCCACGGCCATAAAAAAAGGCAATAATCATTGTTTTCATCTTCGACTTGGTCATGCGAGCTTTTTTCGGGCGGGGGGCGCGCGGAGACAACCATTCTGAGCTTTGGCGTTTGGTTTCCGCCACCTGGTCACGACTAAGAGCACTATCATCATACACGCTTACCATTTTAGCGTGCGTTTCCGAAGCTGTTTTGCCCAATCTGGGGCAAGATTTTATCGCGACGTGTTGCTCTTGATTTCGTTTTTCCATTTTCGTGACGAGCACTACAAACACACGCCTACTCAACTTGACGCAGCAGGCGAACTAAACAAGCTAGAGCGATGGTACATCTATCAATGGAGAGGGGAGGGATGCCGGAAAAAGAGAAAGGGAAACAAGATCACAGGTCTACCACAAGCGCGGCAATAAAATCAGTGTCACTACTTAATTGTCAAACCTCGTATTACATTGTTGTAAACTCTTCACGGGGAACAGTTACCCCTTAATACAATGAAATTATTTTATAGGACGAAGACGGAAACGTTAAAGTTGGTATAAGAATCCACTGAATTGGAATTTGAAAAGGAAGGACTTTTAACACGATTGAACACAATTTTCATACTATTGAATTTGGTAAAAGTTAATACAAAAAAATTAAAAATATTTTTTTTAAATTTAAATTTCTAACACAACAACAACAAAATACTAGTTTTAAATCTCTAAGAATAATATTCAATATTTTGAATTATCAATACTTTTAATCAAAATTTAATTGAGCATTAATTGGTGCACAATATTTTTAGTTAATCCGTATTTAGCTAACACAAATAGATTCGACGGTTTTCCTACACGTGAACATACAACATGTAGTTGCCCATGAGAAAAACATGTATTTTCCAAATCTAAACGACAAATGGACATTTTTTGGCCTTGAGATTTATTTATCGTCATTGCGGAAGCTAAACGAACTGGAAATTGTAGCTCCTGAAGGGTATCGTAGAATCCGATGGTATCATTGAAATACGTGGCAACAGGACTATTTCACCTTTAAACTTTCCAGGTAATATTGTTGCTTCAAGAATATTTCCGGTGATTTTTTTAATGGCCAAACTCGCACTATTGCATAATCGAGGTGGATTCAAATTACGCAGTTGAAAAATAGGTAAACCATTCTTTAATCGAAGATTATGTGGTGGCATTCCGAGTATATCGAGTGAATTTCAAAATTCAATTGGAAAACTTACACTTACATTAGATCGCCTGGTAACAACTGTTGTGTTTGGAAGCTAATTTCGTCAACATCAACATTTTTGGCTGCCAAAATAGTCCGTTCACTGGGCCAGTTATGATTCAAGTAATTACTCTGTATATTCGGAAAAATACTCTGAATTAATTCATTTTTTTCCTCAAGAACAGTGCATAAATTATCTGGCAGTTTAATGCTCTTGCAACACGCTTGCGTTGTCTCTCTGCTTCTCGCGTTGTTGAGGTCTTTGTCAATGATTTGACAGTCACAATTATCCATTAGTTCCAAAATATTCTAACAGATGACGTTAACTGTTGGCTGGATTGAGTAATGATTCAACAGATGGCGCTACGTTACATAAAAACACAAATTTAATAGCATAATAATTACGTATTGCTGAAACTAAGGTGTAACCTAAATTTATTTTGTATTTGAATATTAAAATGATTAGTGATTATGCTATTAAATTGTAGCTTATATAAAACGTTTGTATTTTTAACGTAGGGCCATACTTACTCAATCCAATCAATAATTAGCGCCATCTGTTTGGATCTTTTGGAGCTAACACATAATTCTGACTGTCAAATAAAATACAAATAATTTGCAATAATATAATATTGCGATTATAAATTGAGATGTAAGCTATCCTGTGTGTCAAGTTGGATCAAATTGCACACGGTGTGCAATAAAATTTAGTAGTTTACGCGTCCATCGCAGACAAACAAAGTGACAAGTGATTTTTATATTTTAAATCTTCTCCGATTAGGATAACTTTCATCTGCATCTACTTGATGCGGTAAATAAACTGTCGATTCAGACGGGAAAGGAAATGGAAAAGGTTGATCTTGACAACATCTGGTTTCAGTAAGACCGGTCTACGTATTAGGTGGTAACAACCGTATTATTGCGAGAAAAATTTTAGATTCGATTACTTCCAGCAATTATGACATGGCCTCAAAGAAGTTGTGATTTAACACGATTAGACTTTTTCTTGTGGAGTTATCTGAAGTAATTGGACTTTAGCAATAAAAAAATTCTAATTTAAAACTGAATACTAAACGTGGTATTCGTGATATACGACTTGATTTAGTAGAAAAAGTACTCGAAAATTAGGTGCATCGATATCCTTCCTGAAAAAGAAGTCATAGGTGATGATATACTCAGAACTTCATTGTATTGATTGTACTCCACGTTAATTAAAAAATATTTGAATTTCCTTGACAATTAGTTAATTTTTTTGTTATAGGAAGTGATTTCACTCGTTTTCGAAAACCTCGGAACTTTATAATGACGTTCACCTTTGGTATAATTCTCTTGTTTTTTAATTAACTGCTTTTGGCCTTTGCTTGTGTTTTATGTTATAGAACTCTTTTAGGTTTTATAATTCATATACTAATTAAAAATATGTTTATACCGTTAGCAGTATGATAGACTACGGTTCTTCCCTAAACTATCCGAAAATCTATCAAAATGATTTAAAAGATAACGAGAGGGGTTCACCTGGTATTTATATGCGCAATAAAGGCCACCAATTGTATTTGGCGGTTTTGGTAGAATTTTAAAAACATAATCAATTGTTAATAAAAGCTGCAACACATAAATTGGTTAAGCGCTGTAACAGTTTTAATCATAATGATGCTGCGCAAACCTTTAACAGCTTTAGTCCGTATTCAATATTGCTGATCTGTAAAAAGAAATTTTTTATTCTATTTCTGTATACTCAAATATTTGGCTCAAGCATACTACAAAAATATTATTTTTCCTTGTGGTGGTTTTAAAGTATCATTAGTTACGAGAAATAAAAATATAATCAATTACTTGTAGCATTATCATATTCAACATAAGTCCAATGACAACAACAACAATGGAAACGCTATGCGAGAACCAGCTAAAACAGCCCTAAATTGGCGAGCTCTTAATGGCTTTGGAAGTGCGCTTTATACATGAAGTAAAAATTCAATCCACAACTCTATAAATTTTATTCCACACTCATATCTTTTTTTCAACAAAACTCTTTTTTATGTGTCTATTGTTCGAATTTGTCACAAATTGTATCTACGGCTTGTATTTGCAACAATAGAGTCGTTGTTTTTTAGACTCAGCTCAATATTATGACCGGCATATTTTAGTTGGTTCAAATTAAAATATAGCAATGGATTAAAGTTTAGTTTGATCCAGTGAAAGCACATTTACGAACCATTTACTGATACGACGGCCTTATTGGTCTGTAAGTAGTTTCAAAGTGGTATACTATATATAAACCAAGTTTTATACATAAATTTTATTTAGTATTAAGTTAAAGTTTTATATTGGGCTTGAAGTAATTCTGCTAAATGAGTCTTAAAATTTGTACTCGAATACTCGTAAAAACTACCACCTTTTAGCAATTATCACTAAGTTATATAACCGCATAACCTTATGATTTTTTATTCCTACATACATCTGTTGTTGCATAAAACCAAAAAACAGTAGGACGGTGCACAATTATTGAATATCGCAGCAATTTGCACTAAATTAGAGAGCAAAACAGAATGAAGAACAAAATACACGAAAACAAAATGGATGTCAAGAGACTGTAAGCCAAAATAATAAAAAGAAACGAAGTCAGCCACTTATTGTCCACGTTCCCAAATTATAAAAATTTGATCGGAGAATAAATTGACTTTCTATATATCACATAAATCAACAACACCGCGAACAATAACGACTTACCTCGTGAATATATATACAACATTTAAACAGTTCCCAGCCTATTTTAAAACAAATATGATTATGCTGATAACAGAAAATTAATTGACCACACCGTAAATATCACTCATACTAACTTTTTATTCTCATTAACTTCTTTACCTTGGTCTGTTGATATTTGCTTTGGAAAATATACATGAAATTGAGTTGTTGAAATATTTTCACATTAGGAAGAGGTAAGTGGGAGAAAAAGAGATGTTCTGACGACACCTACATTTATATAAAGAAATATATTTACATCAAACTATAATTATTGTCAAACAAACTCATATATACATAGTATGTGCTTATATTCATTTACATAAATAAAGTTCACTTTATCTCATTCGGCCGGTAAAAATAATAACAACTTTTCATTTTCAGATCAAAAGCCAAACAAGTGAGCAAAACATCTTAGTTGTGAGAAAATCAATCAATAAAATTTAAGAATATGTACATATATTCAGAAATTAATGCACAGAAGTAGAAAAAGAAGATATTTTCTGTGTCAACACACAAGGTGAACAGTCTATTTAGTTAAAGTTTAATTATTAAGTTACAATTATATAACCTGTTGCAGCAAATATTCTGGGATAAATTCAGGGAGAATCCTTTACCGATAGTGGTATATTTATACCCTGAACAGGGTATATTAAGTTTGTCACGATGTTTGTAACACCCAGAAGGAAGGGTCGGAGACCCTATAAAGTATATATATAAATGATCAGTATGTCGAGCTGAGTCGATTTAGCCATGCCCGTCTGTCTGTCCGTCCGTCTGTCCGTCTGTCGGTATATATACAAACTAGTCCCTCAGTTTTTAAGATATCATTTTGAAATTTTGCAAACGTCAATTTCTCTTCAAGAAGCTGCTCATTTGTCGGAACTGCCGATATCGGACCACTATAACATATAGCTGCCATACAAACTGAACGATCGGAATCAAGTTCCTATATGTAAAACTTTCACATTTGACCAGATATATTCACCAAATTTGGTGTAGATTATTTTTTAAGGCAAAAATGTAATCTCCGAAGAAATTGTTCCGATCGGATTACTATAGCATATAGCTGTCATACAAACTGAACGATCGGAATAAAGTTCTTGTATGGAAAACTTTCACATTTGACCAGATATATTCACGAAATTTGGTATAGATTATTTTTTAAGGCAACAATGTAATCTCCGAAGAAATTGTTCAGATCGGATTACTATAGCATATAGCTGCCATACAAACAGAACTTTCGGAACCAAGTTTTTGTATGGAAAACTTTCACATTTGTCAAGATATATTCACGAAATTTGGTATACATTATTTTTTAAGGCAAAAATGTAATCTCCGAAGAAATTGTTCCGATCGGATTACTATAGCATATAGCTGTCATACAAACTGAACGATCGGAATAAAGTTCTTGTATAAAAAACTTTCACATTTGACGAGATATATTCACGAAATTTGGTACAGATTTTTTTTTAAGCCAACAATGTAATCTCCGAAGAAATTGTTCAGATCGGATTGCTATAGCATATAGCTTTCATACAAACTGAACAGATAGTTACTAACAGAAATGCACCTGTGAAGGGTATTTAGCTTCGGTGCAACCGAAGTTAACGTTTTTTCTTGTTGTGTATTAAAAATGGGTTGAATCGGGTCACTTTCCTAAACCCTCATATACCTAATACAAAGATTTTCGGACTTCCAGGTGACTTTATTCCACATAATTGGTAATTGTATGTGGGGTACCTTAATGTAAGTAGTATTGGCAAAAGTAGATTAAATCGATTCAATACTACGCAGGTCCTATATATGCATTTTTATACCCTGAACAGGGTATATTAACTTTGTCACGATGTTTGTAACACCCAGAAGGAAGCGTCGGAGACCCTATAAAGTATATATATAAATGATCAGTATGTTGAGCTGAGTCGATTTAGCCATGCCCGTCTGTCTGTCCGTCCGTCTGTCTGTCTGTCTGTATATATACGAACTAGTCCCTCAGTTTTTAAGATATCCTTTTGAAATTTTGCAAACGTCATTTTCTCTTCAAGAAGCTGCTCATTTGTCGGAACGGCCGATATCGGACCACTATAACATATAGCTGCTATATAAACTGAACGATCGGAATCAAGTTCCTATATGTAAAACTTTCACATTTGACAATGTATCTTCACTAAATTTGGCAAAAATGTAATCTCCGAGAAAATTGTTCAGATCGGTTAACTATAGCATATAGCTACCATACAAACTGAGCGATCGGAGTCTAGGGCTTGTATGGAAAACTTTCGTATTTAACGTGCTATCTTCACGAAATTTGGCATAGATTAGTCCTTAAAGCAACAATATAATCTCCGAAGAAATTGTTCAGATCGGTTAACTATAACATATAGCTGCCATACAAACTGAACGATCGGAATGTAGTTCTTGTATGGAAAACTTTCACATTTGCCAAGATATATTCACGAAATTTGGTATAGATTATTTTTTAAGGCAACAATGTAATCTCTAAAAAACTTGTTCAGAACGGATTACTATAACATATAGCTTCCATACAAACTGAACACATAGTTACTAACAGAAATGCACCTGTGAAGGGTATTTAGTTTCGGTGCAACCGAAGTTAACGTTTTTTCTTGTTTATAATGGTTTTCGTTATTCTAATAAGTTTCATGCCGATTATGTTAGCCAATAAGTATAATTTACTATAAACATATATAATTCTTTCTAAATATATTCTCGAGCATATCTCAGCAATGTCAAAATTGTTAAGTAAAGATATTGCAGCTCTGCGTCACTTATTCCTTACCTCGGGTGGGGGGTAATAAGTGATAGGCACTACTCTTTATTTTAATTCTTTACTTTTATTTTCTTTTACCCCTTACCACTGGTGGGGGGAAGTAAAAAATATAAATAAAAGAAGTCTTTTAAACTGAGATTGTCTTTCAAATCTGATTTTACTTTTATTGAACAGCTCCTTTTATACAAAAATTCTTAGCCTATGTTCTTAAATTAATTATCAGACCAACGCATAACATATAATAAGTGCGTTGGTCTTATCTAAAAATAGATGTATAGTTTATCAGTAAATGCATTTGTATGCATTTGCTAGTGTGCATCTATTGCATTTCTATTTGTTAGTTTATGTAAGTATGTATATGTGTGTGTGTGTTTGTGACTAAGGCACTTGAGATTTATACTGAAGAATACAATAACCACCATAAGGGTTGTTTTTCTGTATTGTATTGTATTCTTATTACTTCATATATATTCTTGTTGATAATATATTTTTCTTATATTTGCTGCATTTTGGTATGCAGTCAATTGATACATAGTGGACTGTATACTATTGTTCAAGTAATTTGAACATACTGCCGAGGGCCAAAAAATGTGGTTACAATAATATAATAATTATTATTATTTTTGATTACATTTATACAATTAATTACAATTATGTGTTTGTGCGATTAGAAAGATTAATCGTAATTTTCCCTTTTGGTTTGGATTTGTAGCGTACATAACATATGACTAAAATTACAATTATTATAATAACTAATATAAGCGATATGTGTCCGCTGTGATTTTTTAGATTTAAATCCTTTAAATTAAAATCATTATTACTTATTCTATTGATCTGCTCCTTAATTTGTTCGACATCTTTGTTATTGTTGATGCGGTCAATCTGAAGCGGCACTATTTTGTCTTCTGTAATATCATGTATCATCGGAAGGAATGGCTATTAATTTGAAAACTTCCGATGACTCACTCTGCATCAATGGTATCTCTCCTTTAATTATTAATTTTTGGTCAATAATAATACCTCTTGCTTACATGAGGTTATAAACATCACGTAATTGACTGTCGCTTTGGTGTCCAGGAATTTGAAGTTTTGCTGGTAATTTTTCTTTAATGAGCATCAGTTCTTCACTCAGTTATAAGGGAGTTAAAAGAGCTGGATTAATTCTTCCATGATTCAAATCGATTAGTAATTCAGTTATGGATCTTTGTGTGTTTTCACATTCGCTCATGAGAATGTTAATTTGTGTTACCAGCATTTGAAATTGTGTAGCCATTTTATCTCGATTAATATCTTTTATTATCTCAGAATGATACTTATTAATTTGAGTTTGAAGTTTTGCAAATTGATCATTTACTTCATATATATTCTTGTTGATAATATTTGCTGTCGAATTGATTACAGAAATTTGCGCCTTGAAACCTTCTTTTAAATGTCTTTGGTTGCTGAGTAGAGCTTTAAGATTAGATTCAATTTGGTCTTGGTCATCGGCATCCATCAACCCAAATAGCATATTGTAAATGGAACCAACCCATTCTAAAGGTGCTCTTTGTTGTCTCTTGTTATACAATCAAATTGTGACTGTGCGTTATTGCTTCAAGGCGCCTTTCAAGAGATAATGATATGACATTACATGCTTCTTCGAACTGAGTTAAGAGATGACACTGATCTTTTATTCTAGACAAGCAATTCGGTATTACATTCATCTGTTCAAAATATGCGCGAAGATCATAGTATATTACCAAATCCCAAGTAGAGGTAATTACGTCCATTTTCCCTAGTGAATCCAAAAATATTGCTGTATTAGCCGGCAATTCGCTTACTGATCCAATTCTTTTTGGCACTACTTTCAAGGCGTTTGCGAGATTGCTTGATGTAAGACAAAACAGTACCAAAAGTGTAACTCCAATTATATTCTATTGATCTGTTTGTTTTCTTTTGACTATTTGTGGTTAAGTAAGTTTCCTTTACCTGCTCCTTCCGGTCTTCTTCTGCTGCGCTTATCAAAGGACACAACTTCTGGATTGGTCTTTTCAATATGCTATTTTGCAGCTTCAACGTTGCCACACGAACGCGACCATCATTTCCCGGATGAGTTTCTATAATTTTAGCAAGAGGCCACTTGGCTGGTTGTGAGTTTTCGTCTTTTAGTATTACCACATCGCCGACCTTAATATTGTCTACCGGAGTTTTCCATTTATTTCTTTGTTGAAGTGTATGAAGATATTCATTTTTCCAACGATTCCAAAAATCCCTTTGAATTTTTTGTGCTAATTTCCATTTGTTTAATGTAGAGTAGTTGACATCTGGTTCGAGAGATGGAATTGACTTTAATGGTCTTCCAATTAGGAAATGACCCGGTGTTAACGCATCTATTCCATTATCGTCGTTTATTGAATATAGTGGACGCGAGTTCAAAGATGCCTCTATTTGAGCTAATACTGTAGACATTTCTTCAAAAGTTAATTTTGTATCTGCGATGGCTCTTTTTAAATGGTATTTCAATCCTTTTACACCTGCCTCCCACATTCCTCCGAAATGTGGGCCTGCCGGGGGAATAAAATGCCAAGTTATTTGCTCGTTGGCCAAAATTGGTGCTACGTCTGAGTTTTGCTTTATTGCTGCTTTAAACTCTTTATCAAGCCACTTATTTGCTCCAACAAAATTGGATCCATTGTCCGAGTAGATATGAAGACACCTTCCTCTTCTGCCGAAAAATCTCCTTAGTGCTGCCAAAAACGCGTCTGATGATAACTCACTGACTGCCTCAAGATGAACAGCTTTAGTTGAGAGGCATATAAACACTGCTACATACCCTTTGAAGGACTTTTGACCACGGCCTTTTGAGCATCTCATTTGGAATGGTCCAGCGTAGTCAACTCCAGTATAAGTGAACCGACTCGACATTGATACTCTGAATTCTGGTAGATCGCCCATTATTTGTTTTGCAGAGACTTGTTTGTATCGTATACACTTACAACAATTTCGTATACAACTTTTTATTGCGTTCTTAACGCCGATTATCCAGAATTGTCTCCTGATAATTGCTTCTGTTAACCGGTTTCCACCATGTAATGTAGCATGGTGTGCATCTTTAATTATTAATGCAGCTAAAGTTGATTTGTGAAAAATTATTGGGTATTTTGAACTATAAGGCAATTCCGCGTTTGTGAGCCTACCTCCAACTCTCATAACGTCATTTTCGTCTAAAAATGGGTTGAGGTTGACAATTTTGCTTGTATTGCTGAGCTGTTTGCTATTCAATAGTTGTTTCATTTCATCTTTGAAGAATTGTTTTTGTGACTGTCGAATTATTGTATTTTTCGCTCTTTGTAATTCTTTTACAGACAAATTTACGGAGTGCTGATTTTCTCTTTTCTTACCGAAGCGCAATAAGTAAGCTACTACTCTTTGTAGCTTTAACCAGCTAGAATATCGATTTATTAGGTTGTCGATGAATTGATTTTCGGTTTTTGATGTCATTAGTATTGTTGCTATATTGATATCTGCAACTGTTGGCCATTGGTTTTCTGACAATGCTAGCCATTTGGGCCCATACCACCAAATATCCATGCCTAGTAATTTGGGAGATGATATACCTCTTGACGCTGAATCAGCAGGATTATCTTTTGTGCTTACGTGTCTCCAGGTTGCTTGTGGTATAAGTTTTTGGATTTCTTCCACTCGATTTCTAACAAACTTATCTTTGTTTTTGAATGTGTCAATCCAGCTCAGGGTTATTGTAGAATCGCTCCATGCATAAACTTTATGACTTCTTGTGATGATTTTACAAACTTTATTTATTAACTTCGCCAGCAAATGAGCTGCACAAAGTTCTAGTTTAGGTAATGTTTTCTGATTTTTAAGCGGATTAACTTTTGTTTTTGCGGTTAACAGTTTTACGGAATTGCCAATTTTGACATAAATGACTGCAGCATATGCCTTTCCGGAAGCATCGCCAAATCCATGAATTTCAACCTCGGACTGCAAATGTGTTTCTATCCATCGTGGGATACGCACGTTTTCCAAATCTTTTATATTTTCTAGGAAGATCGACCATTCTGATTGTAAACTTTCTGACAGCTGCTCATCCCAGTCAGATTGCTGCATCCAAAGTTTTTGAATGAATAGCTTTGCTATGATTGTTATTGGTGAGAGCCAACCCAGTGGATCAAATATTTGAGCAAGCTGGGAAAGAACGCTCCTTTTGGTGGTCTTTTTGACATGTGTCAAATTAATTCTGAATTGGAATTCGTCTTGTTTTGGATCCCAATATAGTCCAAGAGTTTTCACTGCTTCGTTTTCTTTAATTTGAATTATTTCGTTGTCTTCTTTCGCTTTTATATTTTGTGTTATGCTACTGCAGTTTGAAAGCCATTTTCGAAGATGAAATCCAAAGATTTGAAGATGATTGCTGATGTCTTCTTGAATGGCTTGACATTGTTTAACTGAATCTGCTCCAGTCATAAGGTCATCCATATAGAAGTCTTCTTTTATTAGTGTTTGGAGCTGTTTATTTGGACATTTATTTGCAATTTCAAATAATGTGCGCACTGCTAAATATGGAGCTGATGCAGTACCATAAGTCACTGTGGTCAACTTATATTCCTCAATTTCGTTCAAAGGACTTTCGCGCCATAAAATTCTATGATATTCGCGATCCTTTTCAGCAATTTTTATTTGTCTGAACATTTTTTCCACATCAGCAGTGATAACTACTTTCCAAAGTCTCCATTTGAGAAGAATGTCAAATATGTCTCTCTGAAGTTTAGGACCGGAAAACATTATGTCATTGAGGCTTTTTCCGTTCGAAGATTTTGCAGATGCATCAAATACAACGCGTAACTTCGTCGTTAAGCTGTTTTCTCGTATTATTGCATGGTGTGGTAGATAATATTTACCTTTTAAGTGATCATTTGCTTTGACCATATGACCAAGGTCCTTATATTCATTGATGAACTGATGGTAGTCCTCTTTTAGTTTATTGCTTTTTTGAAATTTATTTTCCATAGAAATGAGGCGCGCCACAGCTTGTTTGCGAGAATCACCCAAATTTGTATCTTCTTTAAAAGGGATTTCTACAATAAATCGCCCATCATCATCTTGTTTGATGGTTTCTTCAAACTGCTTTAAACATGCATCTCCTTCTTCGATATCGTTTTCATCTGGTATTTCCTCCAGTTCCCAAAATCGCTCTAGGTTGGTAGTCGTTGATGTTATCCTACTGAATTCTTTTTGTTTGATGATTCCGGATAAAATCCAACCGAATTTTGTTGCTTGTCCAAGGACTCCGTCACTTTTTTTGACTCCATCTTCAATGATTCTGCTAAAAATGTCTCCACCAATTACCATGTCTATTCTATCTGCTTTATTAAACAATGGGTCAGCAAGTGTATAATTTTTCCATTGTTTTATATCATATTTAAATGATTGATCTGGTTGAGCAGTGGTCAGTGATGATAAAATTACTGCATCTACTTCTTCCACATGTTGGCTTAAGAATCTTGGTTTTATTTGTACTTGAATCTTGTATTTTGATTCGCCAACCACAACACCTCCCAGCCCATAGAGTTTTGTTTGGATTTTTGTCCTTGGTGCACCTAATATCTGCGCTGCTTCTTCAGATATTGATGTTATTTGAGACCCTTGGTCAATTAGAGCTCTTAACAATATGTATTCGCCGTTCGCTGCTTTTGCTTTTATCTGAGCTGTGGCCAGAATTACTTTTGTTGATGTTGAATTTGTAGTCATTGATGCTTTACTATCCCTAGTCTCTGGATGTAGAAGTTCGTTATGATTTTGATTGCAAATTTTGCATTTCAAATTATTATTACAATTTTCGAACCAATTATGGTTGAGACATCTGAAGCAAATTTTTTTATCTTTTGCATATTTACGTCTTTCTTCTGAAGATATATTCTTAAATTTTCGGCAATCAGTAATTATATGACCTAATATCTTGCAATAGGTACATTTTATACTTTGCTGCCTTGCGTTGAAAGATATATGGTTTGCTTTATATGTTTGCAGCTTGCGGTTTTTATACAATTGTTACTTATCCTCTACTGCTTTTAATGTCTGAAAGTGCTGGTCCAGAAATCCTTGAATGTCAGATAATTTCTGAATATCCCTGGTCTTTCTTACAAATTGCTCATATAATCTGAGCCCTTCCTTGTCTAGCTTCCGTACAATGACTCGAGCTATAAAGGGATCAGCCTCTTCTGTTTTAACGCCCAATGACTTTATTGCATTGAGGCATTCGTTTGTTGTGTCTAGCAGCTGTCTTACGCTTTCGGCGTTGTCACTATTAATGACTGGCTGATCCATTATTCTGTCCCACTGTGTCGTGAACAAAATCCGTTTGTTGTCGTACCTTTCTTGAAGGATACTCCACGCTGCTTTGTAATTATCGGCTGATATCTGCAAATGTTGAATCAGACGAGCAGCTTCACCTTTCAAGCAAAGGCGTAAACGAAGCATTTTTTCAGAGCTAGATATTTGATCGTTGTTGTGTACCATGTCTTGGAACACGTTGAAAAAATTAGCCCATTCTTTTATTTCCCCATAGAAATTTGGAATTTTCAGTTTTTCCAATTCCAAATTATGACGAAATGCTATTTTTGGCTCTTCAATTTTTAAGCCATTTTTTAGACGAGGGAGCTCTTTATAATATTCTGCTACTATTTCGTCGTAAGCTTCTTCAATTTCCAAATTAAATTGTTTTGAAAGATCGCTGCTGTACATATTTTCTATGGTATTAAACAGCGTTTCCAAATATGCAATTTGATCAGAGTTGATAACCAATTCGAAACTCAAGTCAGCCATTTGCTTCCGAAGGTTCTCAATTTTCCTTCTAAAAATAACAATTTTTCTATCTGACATAGTTTGCTGTTTTTCTAGTGTGCCAGATTGAGTTTTCTGGTTTCTTTCTGACAATAGAAACTCAACTTCGTCTTTAAGAGCTTGTTTGAATTGTTGAATCATTTCTTCTATTTGCTCTGTTATGCGGTCATAAGAATTCGACTTAAAATAGTCCTCTTCACCTATGCCATCCGCCATTAGTTTTTCGTGGTTAGCGTCATAATCTTTTTGTATTTTACTAACATATTTATTTAACTCTTCAACTTTTGTTTTTCTTATCGATTTGCCCGCTATATTATTATACGTTTGCAGGACTTTCTCCGCTAAGTCAAGTTGGCTATCAAGGATCTTTCCCCTGTTGATTCCCATGTTGACAGCTTCTTCTTTTTTTTGTTGTGCTATTGCGTTTTTCTTCTTCAAAGGGATCGTTGGAGGTTATTGGATTGGTCGCCTAGTTGACCTTGCTGTGCCTCGACTCACAGCAGTTGAGTATCCCTTTGAATCGCAATTAGAGGATTTTTGCGTATAGTCTTTTGCTATTACGGCTTACGTATCCTGTTCCTTATTCTCAATATAAGGCTTTATATATACTCAATTGTTGAGTTTATAGTCGCTTGAGCTCAAAATTTTGAGGCTCGAATGGACCAAAAATGGTTAGTAAAGATATTGCAGCTCTGCGTCACTTATTCCTTACCTCGGGTGGGGGGTAATAAGTGATAGGCACTGCTCTTTATTTTAATTCTTTCCTTTTATTTTCTTTTACCCCTTACCACTGGTGGGGGGAAGTAAAAAATATAAATAAAAGAAGTCTTTTAAGCTGAGATTGTCTTTCAAATCTGATTTTACTTTTATTGAACAGCTCCTTTTATACAAAAATTCTTAGCCTATGTTCTTAAATTAATTATCAGACCAACGCATAACATATAATAAGTGCGTTGGTCTTATCTAAAAATAGATGTATAGTTTATCAGTAAATGCATTTGTATGCATTTGCTAGTGTGCATCTATTGCATTTCTATTTGTTAGTTTATGTAAGTATGTATATGTGTGTGTGTGTTTGTGACTAAGGCACTTGAGATTTATACTGAAGAATACAATAACCACCATAAGGGTTGTTTTTCTGTATTGTTTTCTTATTACATATTTTTCTTATATTTGCTGCATTTTTTTATGCAGTCAATTGATACATAGTGGACTGTATACTATTGTTCAAGTAATTTGAACAAAATTAATGCAAAAAAAAAACTTTAAGAACAAAATAAGTATATTGCCGCAGAACGTTTTTTGAAACTAACACAACTACATATTTGCTTTCTTCTTTAACTACTGTACGGAAAGCCGCAGATATGTCAACTTGACAACTCATTTGCTAAAGAACAAAACGTACATGCATTCTGTGTAAGTCTGAGTATGACGTGCATGCAAATGCAAATAGTCACATACACATTGCGCCCATGCACCAACAGCTCCGCACATTTTCAATATACAACTTTCATTGTAGTATAGCAATAAGGAAGGAGAAGTCTTGTATAAATTGTTCGCATAGTTTTGCAAACTAAATATATTTGTTGCAAACATTTAATATATGCAGTATTTATAAATTTGTTGCAACATTTCATTACAAATGAACTTTGCTCCTCATCAAAAAGCAAAAATGTCATTGTAAGAAAGAGGAAACAAGGTTGACATGTGCTAAAACCGCTGAACAGACATGAAAATGTGAATTTATTTCGGCGTACATGAATAGATATGTATACAGAAGTGAACTGTGCGATATACATGTGTAAAACAAACTCTTAAAACATGCCATACATATACACATAAATGCTCTAATTGAATTGTTTCGTAAACCTTTTCAACAATAAGCATATGTTAAGTAAGAGCAAGTGCACATTTGATATAAGAATCTGTATGCCATTTTAATTATATCGGATATCGGGACTATATTATTTATTAATTTCGATTGTTTCGAAAAAAAAGTCTTACTTCTTTGTCGAATACAGATGAGAAGGACAAGGCGATGAGTGACATAAATACCAGCTAATATGTTCTATAGCATGGTAATATGTGAAAAACGATATAGATGGTCATTGCAGTTAATATATTTCATCAATTCGCTACCAATGTTCGTTATATACATTCATTTTATACAATTCGTCACACACTCATTGCATATCTATATATGTTTTTCGCCACCGATCCCGCGCGCTGCAATTAATTTGAGGAACCGAAGGTGAATCACACAAATCATTTCATCACCCTCGAACCCGCTTATCTATATACAATAATTTTATTTGTAACTTTAATAATTTGTTATAAAAGGAAATTAAACTTTAATCTATCCGAAATTACTCGCATTTAACTTATAAATAGTACTTATCGCGAGTGTAAGTGCTTTATCTATCTAATTAGTGGTGGGTGTTCCCACTAATTGGGCATCCAATTATTCAAATTTAAAATGCTACTCTGAGCAAAAAATAGTAAGGTATTGTTCATACTTTTAAAATTCTTAATTTATTCATCAAAAGCCATCTCGCCCCCCTCAAAGTAATCACCTTTGGTCCCAATACACTTGGGCCATCGTTTTCGCACAAATGACGCATAACAACCAAATAGTAGTCCTTGTTAACAGCTTATGCGATATGTGGATGATCGTCTGTTTCTGGGTCTTGAATATAGGTCCAAGCCTCATCGCCAATAATTTCTTCGGAGATTGCCTTGCGCCTTAAGATATAATAAATACCAAATTTTTTGGAGAAATGTCATCAATTAATACAGCTTTCCATACAAGCAATTAATTCCGACCATTCAGTTTATATGGCAGATATAAGCTTAGTGACCAGTTTCTTGCTGAGAAATGGACGTGTACAGACGGAAACTTGACTAATAAGTCAGTAATATGTATTTTGTAGGCTCTTCGACGTTTCTTTTTGAATGCAAAAACATAATATACCCTGTTGAGGGTATAGAAAATACTAATAGGGAAAAAGCATACTTATTTGTATGTATGTTCTTTTAATCGAATCAAAACAGCAATAAGGTCAGTGGCTTGACTTCAAAGGTGTCAAGTGGTTGGGGTAGTCTATAGCCACTGCCAACTGTGCAGTGAGCATATACAGCTATTTCTTTTGTTATGTTACAGTCCTCTTTGCTGTTTTGCTGTTTTACTGATGCTAGCTCATTGTGTTCTTTTTTTCTAAATGACAATAAATCTCATTGTTGTGTGATGTGTCTGTATATTTGTATATTTAATCGTAGGCGAGTTTGCCGACACGAGTTTTTTACCACCTTCATACAACTAGTTTGCCATCCAACATTATTTTTTGTTTTTCTTTTGATTTCGTTTTCTTCTTATCATTATATTTCGTTCCATTTTTTAATTTTTTCCAAGCGTATTAACCAGATGTAAGGCTTGAGGACTATGCTCAGCTGGCCTGCTAGCATTGCGGTGATGGAGAGTCAACTGCCTATATGACTGACAACTTTCGTTTGCAACCCACAATTATGCAGATTTCTACCGGTATAGCCTTCTTCACTTCTCTTCAAATTTTTTTGCATTTCAGTTGGAAATTTGTTCATTCATTTGTGCCTTCGCAGTTAATGCCTACAGCAATTTGTGGCATTGTTTATTGGTTGATGATGCAGATATAATAAAAAAGGCCTAGAAAAACATAATTACATTTTAGAAGCGAAATCAAAAACTGTTAAGAAAATTAAAACAACTTCTAAACTAAACAAAAAGCTCTTACTGATATGATTTTTTATTAAGTTTGATATTAATCGGAGCTTTGAGAAAGTACATACATATATTAACTTTCAATTAATTTATTTATGACATAAAAAACTGGGCGCAACCTTGACCTAGCCCCTATACAACTAACTTCTGTACTCCAAATGATTGGTGATTATATATGAGATATCTTTATGAATCTCAGTGAATATTTTTTAGTATATGGCATGTTAATAGTATGTGGTATTGGAAAAATAGATAAAATTCAGTTAATACTTCCCCCAACTCCCGAACGGATCTCTCGGGCTTTGATTCCTGCAAATTTTAAGAGTATATAATGTGCGGTAACAGCCAAACATCGCCCTTCCTTAACTGTTATATACAAGTTTTGCAATACCTTCTAGTATATTCCCGCGTTTGATCTTTTCAAACATTGAGAGTGTAAAATGTTCGGTTGCACCCAAACGCCAATTGTTTTGTCAAGAAAAAATATGACCTGGCTATGTTATTTTTATGTATATGTATGTTAGCTACTTACCTGGAAAAGTATGAAGAGGCTTTAAAAGTCATTTTTATTTAAAGATTTATATGTATTATAATCCTACCCAAAAGCGAAAAAGTGCAAATCAATGACACTATAAGCTTGACCTAGTCCCCATTAAAATAATATTAGGATTTTCGTATATCCGACTTACATTATTGTAATTAGTGGAGTATGTGAGGTATCTTAATGAAACACAGGGAGTATTTTTTTAGTATTTGGAATGATAATAGTTAATATATAAAATCGAGTCGATACCATCCTATCTACATATAACGGGTGATTTTTTTGAGGTTAGGATTTTCATGCATTAGTATTTGACAGATCACGTGGGATTTCAGACATGGTGTCAAAGAGAAAGATGCTCAGTATGCTTTGACATTTCATCATGAATAGACTTACTAACGAGCAACGCTTGCAAATCATTGAATTTTATTACCAAAATCAGTGTTCGGTTCGAAATGTGTTTATCGACAAATTTTGTTCAGCGATGAGGCTCATTTCTGGTTGAATGGCTACGTAAATAAGCAAAATTGCCGCATTTGGGGTGAAGAGCAACCAGAAGCCGTTCAAGAACTGCCCATGCATCCCGAAAAATGCACTGTTTGGTGTGGTTTGTACGCTGGTGGAATCATTGGATCGTATTTTTTCAAAGATGCTGTTGGACGCAACGTTACGGTGAATGGCGATCGCTATCGTTCGATGCTAACAAACTTTTTGTTGCCAAAAATGGAAGAACTGAACTTGGTTGACATGTGGTTTCAACAAGATGGCGCTACATGCCACACAGCTCGCGATTCTATGGCCATTTTGAGGGAAAACTTCGGACAACAATTCATCTCAAGAAATGGACCCGTAAGTTGGCCACCAAGATCATGCGATTTAACGCCTTTAGACTATTTTTTGTGGGGCTACGTCAAGTCTAAAGTCTACAGAAATAAGCCAGCAACTATTCCAGCTTTGGAAGACAACATTTCCGAAGAGATTCGGGCTATTCCGGCCGAAATGCTCGAAAAAGTTGCCCAAAATTGGACTTTCCGAATGGACCACCTAAGACGCAGCCGCGGTCAACATTTAAATGAAATTATCTTCAAAAAGTAAATGTCATGAACCAATCTAACGTTTCAAATAAAGAACCGATGAGATTTTGCAAATTTTATGCGTTTTTTTTTTTTTAAAAGTTATCAAGCTCTTAAAAAATCACCCTTTATATCCTATCTATCCTATATACTACGTTTAAGGATTTTCGTTTTTCTAACAAATCTTATGCTGAATATTATATGTCAGTCAAGAGTATAAAATGTTTGATTGCACCCCAACTTATCGCTTTCTTACTTGATATATTTTGATTTGTCCTTTGCTTCAAAATAAGCCTCAATTTAGGCGATCACCTCTTCGATTTTAGAACAGGAAATAGTTGTTGCGACTAGATCTGGAGAATACGGTGGTTGCGGAAACAATCCGAAGGCAGTTCATGGATTTTGCCATCGTCTTCATTGACTGGTGACAGTGTTGAATAAATATCACTTTCACTTTTTTACTTGTTATCCACATTTTTCAGAATGACAAAAGTTGCTTCATTCAAAATGATATAATTAAAAAACTAATGATTCGACAGCTGTCAAATTTATACACGCGCCTTTTGAAGGATTTAAATCTAGTAGTGCCATCTATGCATTAGACTTTTTCAATTAGCCTGTTAAATCATAATCAAAGTTTTTCTTGTATTGCATATACTCGTACAAAATGAAAACAAAGTTACTAGTAAAATATATTGATATACTAATCACTAACTTAAATTTCCGACTTTTTATACAAAGTTTGAATTTGAGACAAATTGATATACATTATATTGATGTACGGCCAAAATTAAAGAAAGCTTTCTAAAGACTCACGAGACTCATGAATTTTGAAATTACAATTTAAGAAAAATGTACAGGAGTTTCAAAATAGTAGGAGGCGCTACGACTAAGGATGTGGTCCCCTTTATTTTTGGTTGTCATCAACGAATGATGTATATTTTTTAAATTTTCTTATACGTTAGCAAAAGGCTAAATGCAAAAAACCGGACTGTTTACAGAAATTACTTCCCAATTATCTAATACAAACATTACATTTAGATTTCATATATAATAGAGTTCTTTCACCCAGTGATCCTTGATGTCTGAAATACGCAGCAAAAAGTAACATAGTATAACGATTAATCTCTAACGAAATTTAATTCAAAGCAATTTAACTTTCGCAAGGAAACAATGTAATTTCCTGTTTTCGTATTTGAAAGGCGTCATGACAAATAAACACAAAGCAGACAAAGAGATAGTTAAAAGAACAAACAATTATATAAGTTACACTGGTAGACACATAAGTTGTGACATGAAAATTCTTAGGTGTTTCTACTGCAGTTTGATACCCTGAAATCAAATCTGAAAATATAATTTTTCAATCACCAACAGATATTATTTAGATTTTGCAATACTAATGTGATGAAATTTAAAGGTGAATTAATTTCTACTTCGCATCTTTTTCGAATCGGTAAATTTTTTTTCTGAAAGCTGGTAGTACTGTTAGTGACATCTATGCTTAATTTCACGTCAAAATATTCAATAGTATTTGAGATATGCATCATTTTGTGAGGCTCTAAAAGTGAATTCTTCGATTTTTACTACTCGTATGTTTGATTTTATTGAAAGAAGAAGTCGATAATGCACCATCTCATCTCTCATCGGCATTCACCGGATTTACCTTCGTGTAACTTTTGGCTATTCAGCAAATACACATAACCACTCTGATCTGTGACCAGTACGTCAGGCACTCACTCCAGGACAAAAAAACGTTACAGTGAACCCCTAGTAGATCTTAAAAAGGTATTACTACCATCTTTGCATATTAAATTGGGTGTGATGAAGTATTTAGTTAAGGCAATGGACATACATAGAAGAGTGTTCTTGTATCAGAAACAAAAATTTCCAAGGGTTAGTGAAGAAAAAATTAAGGAGGGCGTATTTGTGGGACCGCAAATAAGAGAACTAATGAAAGATGAAACATTTGAGGAAATTCTCAATGAAACAGAACTACGAGCCTGGAGTGAGGTTTAAAATTTTCTTGGAAATGTGAGAGCTGACAATTACAAAGATTTTGTGACTGAACCACTTACTGCTTATAAAAAAATGGGTGACAACATGTCCCTTAAAATTCGCTTTCTCGACTCTCATCAGGACTTTTCGCCGAAAATTTAGGGGCAGTAACTGACGAACATGGGGAACGGTTCCACCAAGACATTTCTGCTATGGAGAAACGGTACCAAGGCAAGTGAAGTGCCAGTTTGCTTGCCGATTACTGCTGTACATAGTTAAGAGGTACCCATAAAACCAAATATCGTCAAAAAACATCGACAGTAACACCTTCTCTTTGGTTAACAAAATAATATATGTATCTATCGTTGTTTTTTTTTTTGTAAACAAATATCCTCATATTAAAAAAACTATAGGTGATTGAAGAAATCTGTAGCTATTTTCTGCATTTGTGGCAATTTTTACATAATAAATACTTTGTTCTGTTCATGTCACAAAAAACAAGTGTATTTTTGTTTTCCAGTGTTATTAGCGAATAGTAGTTGCAACAGTTCCGCCACACATGCCAAGCAATATTGCTCCTGCACTCACGGACGAAATACAGACACAAAAGTTCTGCTATATTGCTATTTATAGGGCTAAATGTGTATATCTCAATATTTTAATCAAATGAACTCCACTCTACTGTATCAATGGCGCACGCCATAGAACTAAACAAATTACTCAAAGCGAAGGTTAAGAGTATAGCGGTTGTAGCCACCAAGAGGTACAAATAAACTATTTTTATACCCTGAACAGGGTATATAAATTTTGTTACGAAGTTTGTAACACGTCGTCGGAGACCCTATAAAGTATATACATACATATATAAATGATCAGTATGTCGAGCTGAGTCAATTTAGTTATGTTCGCCTGTCTGTCTGTGTGTATATATACGAACTAGTCCCTCAGTTTTTAAGATATCGTTTTGAAATTTTGCAAACGTCAGTTTCTCTTCAAGAAGCTGCTCATTTGTCGGAACGGTCGATATCGGACCACTATAACATATAGCTGTTATACAAACTGAACGATCGGAATCAAGTTCTTGTATGGACAACTTTCACATTTGACAAGATCTATTCACGAAATTTGGTATGTATTATTTTCTAAGGCAACAATGTAATCTCCGAAGAAATTGTTCAGATCGGTTAACTATAGCATATAGCTGACATACAAACTGAACGATCGGAATTAAGTTCTCGTATGGGCAACTTTGACATTTGACAAGATATATTCACGAAATTCGGTATAGGTTATTTTCTAAGCCAACAATATAATCTCCAAAAAAATTGTTCAGAACGGATTACTATAGTATATAGCTATCAAACTGAACACTTAGTTACGAACAGAAATGCACCTGTGAGGGGTATTTAGCTTCAGTGCAACCGAAGTTAACGTTTTTTCTTGTTTCACTTGCAAATTCCAGCTGTAGTGCTTTCTAAATAGCATTGTAATTGCAGATAGTGTGAATTCCCCTGATATTCACTAGATAATATATAATTGTGGACGTGTAGCAGTCTTCCGAGTTGTCCAACTAAATGCATGATAGTCTGAATGCACTGTGGCGTTGATTTACATATGTAAGTAGCCACCGTAGACTACGTGGACGTACTAGGTAATTGAGTTCCTCACTCTGTGGTGCAAAGCGTAGAAATAGAAGTGTTTGCTAACGTATGTCCGTGAGGGCGTGGTGTACACATTTCAATCATATACTAGGCACTGTTTTTTATAGTACTTAAAGTTTGTATAGTTTTGTAGTGTGCTTATATGTATTTTCTGCACAGACATGTCCTATCTATTTCAATTGGTCCACCCCCTCCACCTTGCTTGCGTGCGTGTCTTTCGCCTAAAAATTACTTCCGTTCCTGCACAAATTAGAGGCCCGAAAATTTTTTTATAAATAGGAATGTATTGCTCACATTACAAATAACATCTTCGGATGGTAATCCGGTTTTTTTACTAATAGATACCGATTCAAAAGAAATTTATGTCAGTATAAATTATTCGTATGCTAAATGAATTAAGTTAGTGAAACAATTTAATACAAAAACAATGCATGGAAAAGTAGGTGGTCGTAAATGTAATGCAATTATCAGTGTTTAAACAAAATATTTATTTTTTATGAGCTTAATTTTAATTATTATATGTTCTTATAGTACTTCCATAAGAATAAATTTATATAAATGCTGAAATATAATTTAAAATTCGTAAAATAAGACTTCCTAACTTTTTAAGGAGAAAACTTTTAAAAATACCAATTTTGTAAAAATTATTATTTTCTTAATTCTTTTGTAAATATCCGTTCTTAATCTAAAGTTAAGATTTCCAAATATATTTTAAATGGTCTCTGATGTTTACTTCTGGATGTTACCAACTTCGTTGGCAAATTTAATATACCTTGTTTAGAGTACATAAATTTTACCGCATACAGGACGTATAAATCGGGATTAAATTACAAAAACCGCATTAGAATATTGCATACTCGTATAGCATACTATAAAAATATTGTCCCTTGCTACATACTAGTTATAAAGTATCATCAATTAGTGGGACTAAAAAAAAAAATCAATCACTTTTACCATTGTCATCCACAAATCCTCAACATAAGTCCAATGACAACAAAAAATTGTAGCAACAAATGGAAACGTTTATGCCTGTTATTATTTTCATGGCTTTTGCCAATAAAGCCATGCGATAAATCAAATTTTATTATGCGACAACCACAATTAACAATTGCATTCGTGCTTTACACATCACCATATAAAATCCTCCACTACAGCATTTTTTGGATTCACTCAACCGTTTCTTGTTTAAGCGAAACCACATATTTCTCATGTTCCTTTTGTCTGAATTTATGCCAAATTAATGCGTTTCAGCCTACTAGTTCGCACATCCGGGCGCACCAGCAGCCGGAGCGATATTGCCTTTGGTTTTTCCCACATACACCTACCCAAAGGTGGGTGGTCCATTTCGAAATTTCTTACTTAAAAAAAAAATAACACATATAAACTTATAATTCAATGGGGAATGTTTTATATCTTTTGAGAAAAGATTATTTGGCATTAATTTTTTAAAAATTATATCTTTCAGATATTGGCTGCGACTACGTATCATATGGTTCATCCGTTGTGTCCAATTTCTTATTATGCAGGATGGGAATAACGAGTGACTTGGAGACTTTACATATCCCGACAGGAAGAAGTTTTCTGCTCTCCGAAATGTTCTCTCAATAAATCCACTGATTGATGTGATGTGTAGGAAGTGGCGCCACCTTGTCGGAATCAAATGTCGAGATGACGACCTTTAATTTCAGGCAAACTGTCGGTTATCACGGAACGATAACGGTGGTCATTGACGGTTACGTTCTCTCATATGGACCGATGATTCCATCGGGCCACAAACCACACCAAACCCTTGTTTTTTTATGAAATTACAGCTCTTGAATCTTTTCAGGTTCGTCCCAGATCCGTTTACATACTTATTGGGCCAAAAACGCTTGTTCATCGTTAAACAAAATGTGGCTCGACAACTGTGGGGATCTTCTTAGGACTTTGCTTTCGCTTGCGAAAGTCGACCGGCTTGAATTTTTACCCAAGCTGTATTTTGTACGCTTTTAGTTTAAGATCTCGACGTAAAATGTGCCAAGTCGTTCCATCCGATCCGGTCATTCCGAGTTGCTGAGACCGGCGCCGATTCGGCTCTCCACGGACTTCATGTACACTTCAGCAACAGTTACTAGATTTTCTTAATTGTGTCCTGGACGTGGTCTGCTCGGTCGAATATTATCGAATAATTTATGCCGGGTCTTAAGATGGGTGATGGTTTTGCGAATAGAACGCAATCTTCGGTATTTACAAAGGCCATACTAAATTAATTCTCGATGCAATAGAATTTTTTTTTTATTTTTTTTTTTAATGGAATATCTTTTTTCTTTAGTATAACCCCCTAACTCTTCGTTTCCTCTTCTTTTGATTTGGCAGTTTGTCAAATTATTATTTTTTACTACAGCATTCATATTAAGCTAAATTATGAAATAGTCTAGGACCAATTCTTATAGGAAATTAAATTTTATATTCTCATTCGAAAATGATAAGAACCAAAAAGCATAGCAAAAGTATTGCATGTCCTTAAAAAAGTAGGCGTTCCTAGAGTTGGGTTCAAAATCCATTTTCCTAAAACTACCTTTCGTGAGCTGCAATGGAATTGTAAATAAACTCACTGGCACTATATATGAAAACCCTTGATTTCAAATTTACTTTAAGGAAGGGAATTAGGTCCTTATTACACAAACCTTTATAAAGGTAGGGTTTCAAATCAAAGTTTAGTATTATAAATCGGATATACATATAACTTATAATTGTAGCTAAATGTGTTTTCTCTGATAATAATTGGCAGCAGTAAATTGATTGCTAGGTAATCATTCCTTAAATTTCAAGTTGAAATCTAGTCGAAATCCAAATAAGATTTTCATTACTTTGTTTTATTATATCAACCAATACATCAACTAATAGCCAATGACACATATCAGTGTAATCATTAATTATGAAGACATAAGCCAACACAAAACTTGGAACCGAAATGCAAACAATGCTAAGTTAAAATGAAAACGTCAGTACCGTTACAAATTTGCTTAATTGTGGGTTGCAAATGGCAGTCACTTAGTCAATTGATTCTCCATTTCCGCTAGACAAGCAGGCAAGCAGTGTACAGTCATCAATCCGGTCAGTTATAATGGCAATAGTGGTATATGCGTCGAAAAATATGTTACGATTCGCATTATAGAGTTTTTCAAATAACCGAAACATATGTACGAGTACCTCAGCACTATCAAATAATTTGAAATTCAACCACTAGACAATAATTCTGAACAAACCGGTTTCAAGCAAACGAGTTTTAAGAAGTAATTTAAAGAATCTGAATATTATAAAGTTTTCCGTTTTGATCGATTCAAAAAAATTATCAAAATAATGTCAAGTTGCAGCTATGTAATAAATTTTATTCCGAGATTTCAAAAATTTACGCAAAAATGTAAAAGATCCCTAAAACACTTCTTCTTCAAAATCGCTGGCACGAAACCGTTTGTTGCCGCTTCTTTGGACGCTTGTAAATCGTGTTAGCACATATCCGTAAACGAGTGTCAGCATTCACAAAAAGGGAAAGAAATGCCTGCTGTGAAAAGTGTTGTCACTAAGTGACGTCAATAAATGATTCGAATTTATAATTCAATTTGAAAAGTGTGCATGCAGGCAAAGCCCTGCGTACGAATATAATGTAAGGGAAATAAATAGTCATAGTACTCTTCTAAGAATTGCCACCAAATTATTACTTTAAATATTATTAATATTTACGATTTACTAAAGGGTGATTTTTTAAGAGCTTGATAACTTTTTTTAAAAAAAAAACGCATAAAATTTGCAAAATCTCATCGGTTCTTTATTTGAAACGTTAGATTGGTTCATGACATTTACTTTTTGAAGATAATTTCATTTAAATGTTGACCGCGGCTGCGTCTTAGGTGGTCCATTCGGAAAGTCCAATTTTGGGCAACTTTTTCGAGCATTTCGGTCGGAATAGCCCGAATTTCTTCGGAAATGTTGTCTTCCAAAGCTGGAATAGTTGCTGGCTTATTTCTGTAGACTTTAGACTTGACGTAGCCCCACAAAAAATAGTCTAAAGGCGTTAAATCGCATGATCTTGGTGGCCAACTTACGGGTCCATTTCTTGAGATGAATTGTTGTCCGAAGTTTTCCCTCAAAATGGCCATAGAATCGCGAGCTGTGTGGCATGTAGCGCCATCTTGTTGAAACCACATGTCAACCAAGTTCAGTTCTTCCATTTTTGGCAACAAAAAGTTTGTTAGCATCGAACGATAGCGATCGCCATTCACCGTAACGTTGCGTCCAACAGCATCTTTGAAAAAATACGGTCCAATGATTCCACCAGCGTACAAACCACACCAAACAGTGCATTTTTCGGGATGCATGGGCAGTTCTTGAACTGCTTCTGGTTGCTCTTCACCCCAAATGCGGCAATTTTGCTTATTTACGTAGCCATTCAACCAGAAATGAGCCTCATCGCTGAACAAAATTTGTCGATAAAACACATTTCGAACCGAACACTGATTTTGGTAATAAAATTCAATGATTTGCAAGCGTTGCTCGTTAGTAAGTCTATTCATGATGAAATGTCAAAGCATACTGAGCATCTTTCTCTTTGACACCATGTCTGAAATCCCACGTGATCTGTCAAATACTAATGCATGAAAATCCTAACCTCAAAAAAATCACCCGTTATAAGTTTGGTCCCCTTACAATAGAAACTTTCAAATTGTTAGCTCATTTCGTTACTAGCGCACGCCCTGTATGACTAACTTTTGTCAGTAAAAATTTTGTTGAATTGTGCTTAGGAATGCATTTTGGCAAAATTTGCAATTTATTAAGGTGAATTGTCGGTTATATAAAGAAAGAGACATTGAATGAAAAATTCAAAAAACCTCTGCCAGCATGCAGCAGTACCATAGACCAGAATCAAAACAAAAAAAATTTACATTTTTCTCGATCATCCAGAAATGAAATTTGAAACTGTTGGGAATTGTAAGTGCGGCAACTACTTAATCGCCTAGGTAAATAAAAAAATCGTATTTATTAACAAAGAAACTCTTTTTACACACATTGCGACAAAAAAGGACCCGGAAACTGAAAGTAAATCGCAAAATATTTAATTATTTATCAATATTTATTTTGTCTCTTTCAGTGAATTTTTTTATTCGCTATTTTATCCTTTTGATCGACTGAAACCAGATTCAAAGGAGGGGCAATTTCAGTTTGGAGACATGAAAAAGTCACACGAAGCCAACTCTGGTGAATACGGTGGTTGATTGATAATGTTAATTACATATTAAAATCGATGAGCGTCTTGGCTCAATGCGATAGTGCATTATCCTCGTGTAAATTCCATGAATTGTGAACAGCTTAGTAATGCATCAAACTACAAATATCAAAAAACAATAATCTTGATTTTTGAGCGGCTTTGGCGTGGCTTTTTTAGTTTCGGTTAATTTTTTCCCTTCATTTCAATAATTGTTGGCTTAGTTGCATGTCAAAATCATAAACCCATGTCTAATCAGCAGATATAATGCTCCCCTCGAATGTGAGATCTGAATTCGCACTATCTAGCGTGTTCAAGGAGACCAGTTTACGGTACTCTTTTTGAAAAACATCTAGCTTTATCGGGACGAGTCTAGAAAGAACGCTTTTATACCCGAAATTTCCACCAAAATCCCTAACGATAGGAACGCACGCTCTTTTTCCTTCTCTCTAACACTTACCTGACGATTTTCACGTAACATATCTTCACTTTTGAGGAGGTCGAAGATCATCCAGAACGAGGCATGTCTTCAACTAATGTTCCTCGTGCTTTTTTGTTACAATGTATGCTCATTTCATACCGTGGTGTACCGGTAGTATATTAAGACATTTACGCAGGATTTTTGTTTTTCCTTTTGTTTTTTTTTTAAGAACGAGCAAAATCGTACATACAGGGTGGCTGATGAAAGCCGCTACCAAAAAAAAAATTAAATAAAAAAATTAAATAATTTTTTTTGTCTATTTAATGAATCTGGTTAATTTTTTCTTATTTTGCAGATTGTCTTTTACATTTAACAAAAATGGATAACTGGGACACTGAAACAAGAATTTGGATTGTCCGCCGCTATCACGCGCTGGAGTCCGTAGTTTCGGTTCAAAGAGAGTATAGCCGCACGTTTGGCGGCAATCCTCCGAGCAGTTGGACCATAATGAGACTTGTAAACAATTTTGCCGAGCATGGGACAGTCAACAGAAGACCTTACCATCGAAACCCTTCAGTTCGAAAGGAGGAAACAATCGCTGCTGTAGCTGCTGCCATACAAACAATCCTCGTGTTTCGACAAGAAGCTTATCTGCTCAAATGGGTGTAAGCAGACAGTCATTACAGCCAATTATGCACAAAGATTTGGACTTATTCCCACATAAAATTCAAATGGCCAACAAACTGAACGCTGCAGACTTGCCGATTCGCTTGGAATTTTACCAGAAAATGCTTCAAATGGTGGAAGAGGATGGAAACATGTTGAACTGTCTTTTTATGTTTGACGAGGCCCATTTCGATTTAAACGGCAACATAAACAAACAAAATTGTCGAATATGGAGTGCTTCCAACCCACAGATACTCCATGAGACGGAATTGCATCCACTTCATGTCACAGTGTGGTGTGCAGTTTCATCACACTGCATTGTCGGACCCTACTTCTTCGGAGAAAACGGTCACACCGTTACGATTACTGGAGACCGTTACTTGTGCATGTTGAGAGAGTTTTTCTATCCAGAATTACGCCGAATGAGAATTTCTTTCAACTCTGTGTGGTTTCAGCAAGATGGTGCAGCTCCTCACATAGCCCAACCTGTTATGACAGAATTGCGTCGAAAATTTCCCAATAAGCTGATATCCAGAAACTCCACATTCCGTTGGCCACCCAGGTCGCCTGACCTTACTGCACCTGACTTTTTGTTGTGGGGTTATTGGAAACAGGAAGTCTACAAAGCAAAACCAATAAATTTGAATGAACTAAGGCAATCCATTCGAGAAACAATTGCAGCTATTCCTGTCTCAACTCTCCAAGCAGTAATGAACAACTTTTTGGTAAGATGCCGCACATGCATCAACGAGCAGGAGGGGCATTTAAATTCCATTATTTTTAAAGCTATTTTTAATAAAATTGAATGAGCTTTAACATGAATACAAGGAAAATGAATTCCGTACACTGAAAAAAAAATATATTTCAGTTTCTTAATGTAGCACAATTCATCAGCCACCCTGTAGTTTGTTTGAAATTCAGTTTATGGTAAAATTTTCATATTTCTAAGCATAGAAATATGTAAATATGTCATTAATATCCCTTCATTCACCCCTTTATAGTATTAAAGATAGTTAGAATATTTAAAGAAGATTTTTTAAAACCTTAAACATTATTGGTATATTTTTAAGAATTGTGATGTTCGACGATTGACATCAATAGTAAGCAGATGATACAAATATTACTCATACGCAATGACAAACATTAACATTCTTTCAGCCCCGGCTTATCCTCACAAATAAATAATGTACCATTGCTAGTTCAAATCAGGAGCAAGAAATTAGCACAGCCACTTACAATGTCAACGCTACAAGTCGAACTAAGAACTCTTTGAGCAAGACTTCGGCCTAACGATCGTAAAACCAGCTATTCTCAGTATTCTTTTAGCCAAAGGGAATGCACATTTCTTATAACACTTTTATTTCCAAAACTTAAAGTAAACAGTAAATAAAACAGTGGCGTTTATTGCGCTGGTTGAGTGGTTTGCTGACTAGTTCATTTTTAATGTATATCATGGTACAGCATTTGTTCCTAGTTTGTGGGTTATCTCCGTGTATATTGGTTACTGTAAATGTGTTCTGCTTGATTTTGTGGCTTCAAAGACATTTGAATGACAGCCAAAGAGTGGCGCGGACAGTTATACTAACTTTTTAGTGGTCATCAGTCAAATGGCAACGAAATATACAAATTGCTCTCTTATGGATACTTAAGCTTCGTAAGTTTATATTTATCATAGCTCTTAGTCACCAAGACCATAAAAACTAGCAATAGTGAGTATATACATATAAAGTAAATTGTACATCGACTTCTATACATACATTTCATGGGACAAAAAATTTGGTAGCGGCCGAAATTGTTTTCAAATTTACTACAGCTACATTACTTCTCCTAAAAATTCGATGGTCAACATGATAATACGTACTCTACTTACGGCACATGTTATGATCTGCACTTTTCGTTTAGTTTTCTTTTCCTTTAGTTTTTGCCTTAGGACATATGTATAAGATAAGAAAAAATTTAACATTATGGTGCGTTCAAAAAATAACGCTTTCATTTGCAATAGTGTAGGTTAAGTACTGCTCATTTTGAAAAAATGTTCTAAGTATAGAAAATACAATTGTATTATAGCTGCAGTTTATTTAATAATTGCTTCTATTTTAACCTGACATCTTTGTTGGCAATTTGCAACTAAATTTTTCGCATATTCTACAGGAATCGACATAAGGGTCTGTTGCGGCAACCGAAAAAATTTTTTGTTGTTGTTCACCGTTCACATTTCCAGGTGAATCACATATCTCCGAAACCAGTCCCACAATTTCAACAAAAAAGGTAGGTAGTACTATTCTGACCATCCCATGTGAAAATTTTTTTTTGCCAGTGCGAAAAATGGCGAAATCGAACTACAGCCACGCCTAGCTTCCATATAATACAAATTTAAATTCCCTAGAATTCTTACTCTTTCCAGTATTTTACAAATCAGGCACCACAGAGGTATATAAGAACAAAGCTTCACTCAAATAGTGCCTATGAGGTATCAAGTCTAAAAATTGTAAACCGGACCATAACTGTTCAAGCCACTATGTACGATTATGGAAAGCCCAGTGCATGGTGGTAAGTTTTTATTAGAAATAACGTGAGCTATCTTAACAAAATTAAGTGGGTACATGTATGTGCCAAAATGACTAAACTAGTGTATTTGCCGTAGCCTCATATAATTCACTTTGGGACTTTCTAACATCCGGTTGAATTTACTCGTTACTACTTCTTACTCCCATATACTACATATGTATAGTTAATGATTCTCGTTTTTCTAACAAACCTTATGCCGAATATATCGGTCATATCAGTTATACATAGTAACTATATATATATATTAACTCATTTGGTTTCCGAATCTCTTGCACCTTAAAGTATTTCTCTGGCCTTGATTCTTGCAATTTGCAAGATTATACAAGGTTTGGTTGCACGCGAAACCCATTCTTACTTTTTTAGTGTGGTGGCGTGTTAATAGTATGCAGGATTGGCAAAAATAAATAAAATCGGGTCGAAACAACCTGTTTCGGAATTTCTATGTTAATCGGATCCCAATTTATTTAAAAATTTATAAATACAGTAGAATCTTGATAACTGCAACACTCTCTAGTCCGAACAATGGATATAACCAAAAAGATGACAAATATTCCATCGAATAGGAAGTTCAATCGATCGATTGCCAGTATGAACGATACAATCTACTGGTTTATAAATAACTTCAACAGTTTTGTACACAGGTAGATAGATCATTCCATCGAGTTTCGATTTTCCTTACCGGGATTCTGTCCCGATCGACATAGACGTTTTCGGGTGATAGCCGTACTCCACTCTTGACAAGCTCGTCTACCATCTTATTGTCCTTGCTGAATGCTTGAAACATACTGCAGTGGCCGGGCAGCTGAAAAGGCTGCCTTATTCATAACTCTAATTTTACCGCGGAGTGTTCAGTAGAGAGATCTAGTTCAAAAGTCGCCGTTGAAATAGTTTATAGAGCTTCCGTTATGCTAAGTACAAAAAATATCCATCAAAAATAAGTAAGACTCTTATTTTTAGTGCTGGCTGATATACTACCAAGCCTTAGATAAAAGTGAGAATTGCGATTAATATACATATTCTTCCTTACTGGCGTAGACACCGCTTACGTGATTACAACCGAGTTAACAACAGCGTGCCAGTCGTATCTCCTTTTCGCTACGTGGCGACAATTGGATATTCCAAGCGAATCAATGTCCTTCTCCACCTGGTCCTTCCAACGGAGTGGAAGTCTTCCTCTTCCTCTCCTTCCCCCGTCGGGTACTGCGTCGAATAATTTTAGAGCTGGAGTGTTTTCATCCATCCGGACAACATGACCTAGCCAGCGTAGCCGCTGTCTTTTAATTCGCTGAACTATGTCAATGTCGTCGTATATCTCATACAGCTCATCGTTCCATCAAATGCGATATTCGTCGTGGCCAACGCGCAAAGGACCATAAATCTTTCGCAGAACCTTTCTCTCGCAACTCGCAACGTCGACTCATCAGTGGTTGTCATCGTCCAAGCCTCTGCACCATATAGCAGGACGGGAATAATGAGTGACTTATAGAGTTTTGTTTTTGTTCGTCGAGAGAGGACTTCACTTCTCAATTGCCTACTCAGTCCGAAGTAGCACCTGTTGGCAAGAGTTATCCTTCCAGGCTGAGATTGTTGGTGGTGATTATACTGGTTTCAAAATAGACGAAATTATATACGACTTCAAAATTATGACTGTTAGCAGTGACGTGGGAGCCAAGTCACGATTGCGACGACTGTTTATTTGACGACAGGAGATATTTCGTCGTGCCCTCGTTCACCACAAGATCCATTTGCTTTGCCTCCGTGTCCAGTCTGGAGAAAGCAGAACTAACGGCGCGGGTGTTGGGGCGATGATATCAATATCATTGGCATACACCAGCACCTGTACACTCTTATAAAAGGTTGTACCTGCTCGATTAAGTTCTGCAGCTCGAATTATTTTTTCCAAAAGTAGGTTTAAGAAGTCGCACGAAATAGATTCGCCTTGTCTGAAACCTCGTTTGATGCCGAACAGCTCGGAGAGGTCCTTCCCGACCGTGACGGAGCTTTTGGTGTTGCTCAACGTCAGTTTACACAGACGTAATAGTTTTGCGGGGATACCAAATTCAGATATCGCGGCATGCTTTTCGTGCTGTCGAAAGCAGCTCTAAAATCGACGAAGAAGTGGTGTGTGCCGATTCTCCCTTCACGGGTCTTTTCCAATATTTGGCACATGGTGAATATCTCGTCGTCTCTCGTGAACGATCGTGACGTTGTGAGGTAGGTAGTCTATTTTCTCTCCGCTGCGATACGTCACCAGCTGTTCTTTTGCGTTCTCCGCAAACCAATAGCTTCGGTTGCAGCTGTACGTAAGGAGCTTGAAATGCCGGCACTCAGTTCCCTTATACCGATTTGTTGATGAGTGCTCCCAGAGAGCAGGAGTGCAAGCCGAGTAGAAAATAGTTGGTCTGTCTGTTGTGATTGCAGCTTCCCGACATCGAACTTTCCTTCTGTTTGTTAACGTGCGTTCTTTGCTGCATGACACTGGAGACATGTCGTCCGTCAATCACAACATGATCGATCTGGTTGGATGGTATTTCGATCCGGAGACAGCCAGGTAGCTTGATGAATTTTTCTGTGCTGGAATCTAGTACTACAGATAACCATATTTCGGGTCCCGGCGAAGTCGATCAGCCTCAACCCATTTGGGGGCACCCTCGATGAGGCTCCATCGCATTTCTTGAACGGCGATGACGTCAGCCTTCAGTCTAACGAGGACATCAACTAACTGGGCAGCGCACCTTCCCAATTAAGGTACCGGGCGTTCCAGGTGAATGCCCTTAAATCGTAGTCCTTAATTCGTTTGCCATGGTCGTCATCAAAAGAGGAGTTTCTCATCCGAGGCAGTTGGTAATCTTTCATTGGGGGCACTTTTTACGTGGAGGGTCCCAAACCCAGCGCACAACCCTGTGCGGGGGGTGTTTCGCCTTCTCAAAGACCGGAAGTCGTGAGCTGATTGAGCCATATGTAAAAGAATTGTTTCTGACCTCTCCCAAGTGACCACTCAGAGAACTTTCCTCACTCGCATGAACTTCTACACGTGACTGTATTGTGTTATGATATTATAAATCCTGATTGTAGACATCTACGAAAAAATCGAAAATCCAATAAGAGATTTTTCCATTATTACTTTCTGTGGTTTCCACAAACTAAAAGCAATTGCGATATGCATAAGACACCAATTGTATTTGGTTTTTGCAATATTTAGTTATATGAAAACATTGAAATACCTACATATATGTATATAGTATGAATAACTGAAGACATGACACTATATTTATATTCGTAGCAGTACCTGCAGTTGCTGCTTAGCTTAAATTATCGAGAACGAGTGCTGCTTCGGTAAACTACATGAAATGCACGGCAAACAGCTCAAGTTACAAGTAGTTAAAACTTTAAACATTCGACCCGAGGCAATGTTAGCAAACATTGCAATTTACAAACATACAGACATAGGTGCAATAGGGTGTCTGTTACTTCCAAAGTTCAATTTTTGCTTTAAAATTAAGAATACAACATAAACATACTCTTTATTTGTTATTTAAGGCATGTCTAAAATGCCCTATCTTTTAAAACAACAACTCTAAATAATATTCTAATATAAAGTTTTTCGCTCCACTAACAAATTTTAGTGATTTTAACCCTGAACTGGATATATTACGTTTTTCCGAAGAAATTGTTCAGATCGGATCACTACAGCACATATTTGCCATATAAACTGACCGTTCAAACTTAAGATAAAGATCTTTTTGTACCTTTTTATGCCACAAAAACTGCACCTGTGAAGGGTAAAAACAATGACTTCATCGAATATTTCTAAAAAAAACAATAAACTAGGAAATAACGGACACCCTAATGTGCAGTTATATTCGAACGAAGTCAAGTGAAAGCAAGTTTGTGTGCAATAGGTGTTACTGCTGAGGTAACTACTAGAAAGTTGGTCGATTGGTTGGTTTTGATCTTTAAATATTGCCACCAACAAAAAGGTTTGAAGGGGGTTACAAGCATTCAGTGTGTGTATATTTTGAGAAGAAGTTTGCAGAGGAATCGATTGTAGATGGATATATTCGTAGATATGTTTATACTTGTATGTACAAGAAAACTCGATGACGCATGAAAAAGTGGTGTAAGTACATATGTATATATGTATATATACTCGTATAAGTATACACACTACAGGCGTTTCAATAGGGAAATGCACGGAGCGAACTTCATGTCAGTTGTAGTTTAGTAATGTTATGTAAATGCCACAAAAGTTGCTCAACCGAAAAATCGTAAAAAATCGTTACACAAACTCACTTGTTGAAACGATGAAAGCATTTCTGTATTTTAGTAAATTGCTTGCGTAGTTGCCTTTGACACCGACTGGCTGTAGATACGAGCATTGATAGGACGGCTCTCAGCACAAATTTCGGGTTAAAGAGTCAACGTAAAATTTAAAGTTGTTAAATAGCGACGATTGTTCGCCTAAGCCTTTATCGGAATGGTTGCGATGAAATCAATTCTCGCGAATTTATTGTAATAGGGCCATACATACAAATATAGATAGATCACGTTTAGCATGTAATTCTGTATATTATATCCACCAATGCTCGTTTTTCTGTAAAAAATAACATACAAAAACCTTTACAAAATCTGTGTGATATATAAGGCTTTACCTGATATAAAGCACCCATTTGGAATGTTTTTTCAAAAAAAATAATATATAAACATTACCTTTGGGTCTAAATCTTGTCTTTATTTCTTATTTTTAGTACCAACCCATAAAATCGTTTTTAGTCAGCGACTACCTAAAAACTCCCATAAGTATATTAACTTCAATTAGTTATTTAATTAAAAAAAAACTCTGCGTATAAAATCACCTTTCAGCCAATTGAAGTGAAGGCTGTGAAAGGACTTTATCGCGAGAAGAGAATGGAAGAGTGCTGCGACGAATGAAGAGGAACCAAAAAGCAACCGTGATAACATATTAAAACAGCTCTAAGACGACTTAAAAGCAACAATAACCAAAGTGCCTTTGGATTAGGGATATGTTCTAACTGCAGAACAAGATTTGGTTGGTTGGTTGAAGACCTTCTCCCAGCGGACAGAGGGCAGAAATTGCCCGCGGTAAGGTATACTGGTCATAAGAGGTGACTAAAATACAATAAGGACTATTTCTGTTATTGAGCTTGTCTCGAAATATATTCAATTATAATCAGCTTGAACTGATGTTATAGGCTTTAAAAAAAGTGCGTGGAGTCCCTACGCGCGGACGAAGTTATACTTCTTAGTGATATTTAGAAATGCATACCGTATGAAACAAAACTAGAAAACTTAAATTCACATTTTATAAATTTATTATGCACATAAAATGAAGAATAAAGCAAAGTCTAAATGAAGGAATTTTGACTCAGAAAGTAGTTCCGTCTCTTCGTTGCGGAAGAGAATATGCAGCGTAATCATCTCTCTTTTGTTCTTCGCCAATTTGGCTGCCGGATTGACTTGTGAAGATCAATTTTTTGTTGGTGACATATTCATATGTGTACGCATATGTATGTTTGTATGCTTGTGATTTATTTGTTCGGCAATGTATGCAAATATATGTACATATAAGTATATATGAATGTATGAACATGCAAGTCAATGCGCGCACATGCGTATACATACACTCATATGAGCATGTGCAGATACACAAGATAGGATAGAAGATGTATGCCTTTTAACATCGTATACTATACAAATAAATATTTTTCTTACTAATAGAAATTAAAATAAAGAAAAATATTTATTTTTATAGTATACGATGTTAAAAGCAAAAAATTAAAAATTTATTCTGTCGGGATTCGAACCTGTGGCACTCGTAGCATCTTGACTTTCCAAGCGCTTACCACCAACACCACCATTGACACTTAGGTTGCGCTGACTTAAGTATGATTTGGTTATGCATGTAAGAAACATACGATGGTTCTAATAATTTTGTTTAAGTATAGAAATATGCTTTTGTAAAACATTTGCTTTCGCAAACATACAGACAAATGTGCAAACGACATAATATATGTATGTATAATTGTTTCGCATTTTGCTTCTGAATATCACCAAGAAGTATAACTTCTTCCGCGCGGAGGGACTCCACACGCACCTTTTTTTCATTAAAATCACCACTCAGAAGTCGTTTTATCCCTTGTAAGCGAGCGATTTTCAAAGAAACATTTCTAATATGCCAAAAGACAAAATTAGAAATGAATTTCTTAAATCTCACGCTCCCAGATAAAACGATAACCTCGTCCTCGTGGGTCGATTTCAAAAACCACAGAAATGATTCTGCGTGATTCTGAAAGGCCAACGCAGAGTATTTCAAACAAAAGTCACACAAAATAGTTGAGAATTCGCAGAAAGGCAAACGAAAGAAAAAGAACTATAACTTCAATAATGCACAAGCATACAAACATACATATGCGCACACATGTGAATAGTCACCTCGTCATCGCGTAGAATATGAAGAGACAGAAACATATGTATTTACGGCAGCGTTGTCCACTGCCTATACGCACAATAGCGCACGGACAGTACCAGACACCTCACACCAACATGTCGCGACAAGTGTCTGTGAAAACACTATTGTGCTACTGTATTCAAACTAAAAATAAATTCTGTTGAGATTCGATCGTATGTTTCTTGCATACATAACCAAATCATACTTAAGTCAGCGCAACCTAAGTGTCAATGGTGGTGTTGGTGGTAAGCGCTTGGAAAGTCAAGATGCTAACACAGGTCACAGGTTCGAATCTCAACAGAATAAATTTTTAATTTTTTGCTTTTTAACATCGTATACTATACTAATAAATATTTTTCTTACTAATAGAAAATAAATGTATCATAGCAATATACATATACATAATATGTATATACATATACATAATATTGCTGTGATGCCCTGAGAAGTATAGTCTTAATAAATTTATTATTAATTTTTTGCTTACTAATAGAAATTAAATTTATCACAGCAATATTATGTATATGTTTATGTACATTTATTGCTGTGATAAATTTATTTTCTATTAGTAAGAAAAAAATATTTATTAGTATAGATTTTCAAAAGCACAGAAATGATTTTGTGAATTTATTCATTAAAATCGCCACTCAGAAGTCGTTTTATCCCTTGTAAGCGAGCGATTTCCTTAAATCTCACGCTCCCAGATAAAACCATATACCTCGTGGGCCAGTTTCAAAAACCACAGAAATGATTCTGTGTGATTCTGAAAGGCCAAGAACTATAACTTCAATAATGCACAACCATACAAACATACATATGCGCACACATGTGAATATGTCACCAACCAAAAATTGAAGCATTGTTCTACAAAAACAACAACAGCATAAGCATGGCAACATTGTGTTGTGTTGTTGTGTCGGCCGAGCTATGCCGAAAGAAACGAACAAACGATCGCCGATTGTCACCGCTTCGCTTGCTGCTCGCACATCTTCGCAGACAAGGTTGCGTTACATTCATATGGATGGAGCGAGGTTGCGCAACTTTGCGTTACTTTTATATGGAAGGTTGCGCAACCAGAATCTATCGCAACCTTTTCCGGCGTCGTATAAGAAGTATAACTTCAATAATATTCCTTCTAATGAAAAGATATTTAAAGTACAAGCCGTAAATGTCACAAATTATTTAGTTTTTTTAGCTATAAGATTTTACCGAATGCTTACCACGGGTAGCAGTAAACCCTTGCAATTTGCTCCAGTCTTCTTATTGTGTTTCGCGGAGATTCGTAATGCCTATGGTTTAAATCTAAATGTAGGCAGAACTGAAAAATACAGTTCAGGGTGGAGTCGCATTAAATAATCGAAACAAACTCCGTAATTCATGTCAGCTAAATTAAAAAAAAAATGCAAGAACTGATCAAAATGAAAAGGGAATTTTGTCTATTTCATCTCCTTCATAGTAATCCCCTCCAGCTGCAATACAGCATCAGGCGAATTCGGTGGTTGCGGCAAGATATTAGTAGAAAATGTGACGAAATGATCACGAATAAATAATGCAGTATGTGATGGTGCATTGTCGCACATCATTGTTCAATAATTTCAGACAAACATAGTAAAATTCGAAGAAATCACTTTCAGAGCCTCACAAAACGACGCGTACCTCAAATATTAATGAACATTTTGACGTGAAATTTAGTAAAGATGTCACTAAAAATACTATCAACTTACAGAACCGTCATGAATTCTATCAACAATCCAAGCCGGGAGATCAAATAAATTACTCTATATAGGTCTCTCATCATCCCCGTCTTATTATATGGTGCAGAAACATGGACGATGCTGCTCAGAGATGAAAAGGCACTTGAATCATTCCAGAGAATTGTTCTGGGGAAGGTCTTTGGAGCTGTCCGCCTAAGCGACGAAAATTGCAGAGATGGCACCACGAATTGTATAATCTTTACGGCCTACAAAATTGCAACGAATGCGCTGATTGGGCCATATCGTTCACTTGAATAATTATAAAAAGGGAAAAGCTACTCGATTCGAAATCTAAGGGTGGACAACGGAAGCAAGGGCACCTACGTCTGCACTTTGGATGTGCAACTGGCGTAACCTAACAAAAGATATGGGCAACGATTTATAAACCTTGATCAGACATACATAAGTCTTTCCATGATGAGATTCCAAAAAATACTGAATAAAAATAACATGACAGCTTGACACGACTCACGCGTGATCTGTCAAAAAACGGCTATTGAAAAAGAACTCTACTTGGTTCAGATGTTATCTAATAGTTATTTGCAATTCGCGCTGGATATTTTTTGTTGATATTCAAAACTTGAGAAGCTCGATTAATTTTAACTCGGTATATTTAATTATTTCACTCGTTCAAAATGTAGACAAAAATACCTTGACACACCTTCATCAGTATAAGCATATGGTATATAAGATTACATATGTACCCACAAGTAATAAAGGTGTGATTTCTGGGGCTATGAAATAGCTCGCAATGGCGAAATTGCTTAAAACTTGCACACATACATACATGTATGTATATTTGGTGGTGATGCGATACCAAGCGAGTAGTAGTGAACACTTTGCTGATCGTTGACGAACTATATTTTAATTTTGTACTTTTGATATAACATTCGTTAAGTTTTATGATAAATACATAGAACGGCAAACTTAAGAAGTATGGTACGAATAACTATTATGTACAGTACAAATAAAAATTATGAATAATTATCATAATTAGTGTAGAGTGGTGATCTCCACATATACACATGTCGCACGCCCTTGATAATTTTCACATGTTGAAACTTTTCCCACACTGCACGCAAGCAAGTTAATTAAATGCTTTGCATTTTGATTCAAATTTTACATATTCCACACAACCACTTAAAACTATCTTTTTTCGATTTAAATGAAATTTATTTCATTTGCATAAAGAGTTTGTTTTTAGGAAATGCTACTACTCTGTATTTTTAATATTTCTGCCAAGTGAGTATTTTCGAAGAATTACAAAAGTGAAATTTAATTCGCATAAAAACACACATAAATACGTACATACTAAGTGTGAGTGCAGAGAGAAATTGTTGCGGTTTGAAATACATAATTTTTTTTGCATTCATCAGGGTTAAAATTCAATATAATATTTTTACAATTTATACAACTAATTAGTTTACTAATTACTGCACTTTGGGTTTTTGTAACAATGCTGTTGAGTATTGTAAAAAAGCCATTTTTTAATTGTAAGAGTTGCAAGACAAGAAAAAAACGTTAACTTCGGTTTCACTAATATACCTTTACCAAGTATAAAGATTTCCTCACTAGAATTTGATGTTGATCGTTTACTTTGTATGGCAGCTATTGATATATGTAAATGTTTAATCTGAAAAAATTCTTAATTATTCTTAAAAAATAGTTGAACTCAATTTCGAAACGATATCTTGTCAAATGAAAAAGTGTTATATGTAAGAACTTAGCTGAAATCTGTTTGTTTATATCGCAGCTATATGCTATATCAGTCCGGTCCGAAAAATTTATTTGAAATTTATAGTATTGCTTTGGTTATAATTATATGCTAAATTTTGTGAAGATATCGTAGCCAATAAAAAAGTTTGCCTTACAAGAACCTGATTTTAATCGTTCACCTTATATTACTGTTGTATTCAATAGTGGTCCGATTTGAAAAATTTATTTCGAGATTGTGGCACTGCCTCGAGCAATTGTCCATGCCACATTTTCTGAAGCTATCTGGTCAAGCACAAAAGTTTTCCATACAATGTTCCAATTGTTCAGTTTATGCTATATGATAAATGAAACCGATATGAACAATTTTTTCGAAATTTCTTGTGATGCTTTAGACAATAATCTTGCGCTAACTTTTATACAGATTGGCTGTCACACAAAAAAGTTATATTAATATATCCAAAAATAGTAAGTCTTTTTAATTTAAATTTTGCGCGAACACCCCTACTTCCAATTTTTATACTCTCGCAACAAAGTTGCTAAGGAGAGTATTATAGTTTTGTTCACATAACGGTTGTTTGTAAGTCCTAAAACTAAAAGAATCAGATATAGCTATATATACCAAAGTGATCAGGGTGACGAGTAGAGTTGAAATCCGGATGTCTGTCTGTCTTTCCGTCCGTCCATGCAAGCTGTAACTTGAGTAAAAATAGAGATATCATGATGAAACATGGTACACGTATTTCTTGGCTCCATAGTAAGGTTAAGTTCGAAAATGGGCAAAATCGGCCCACTGCTACGGCAAAAAATGGCGGACACCGAAAACACAAAGGATCGCATTAGGGAGGGGCATATTTGGACGAAATTTTTTTTGAAAAGTGGTCGTGGCTCCGCCCCCTACTAAGTTTTTTGTACATATCTCGGACACTACTATAGCTATGTCAACAAAACTCCATATAGTCGTTTCCTTCAGGCATTTCCATATACAGTTCAAAAATGGAAGAAATCGGATAATAACCACGCCCACCTCCCATACAAAGGTTATGTTGAAAATCACTAAGAGTGCGTTAACCGACTAACAAAAAATGTCAGAAACACTAAGTTTTACGGAAGAAATGGCAGGAGGAAGTTGCACCCAGGTTTTTTTTTTTAAATTGCAAATGGGCGTGGCGTCGCCCACTTATGGACCAAAAACCATATCTCAGGAACTGCTTTACCGATTTCAGTGAAATTCGGTATATAATATTTTCATAACACCCTGATGACATGGATGAAATCGGTTCAGAACCACGCCTTCTTCCAATATAACGCTATTTTGAATTCCATCTCATGCCTTCTCTGTATAATGCAATATATACATTAGGAACCAAAATAAAAAAATATGTAAATTACGGATAATGAAATCTCGATTATCACTATATCATGCGAGAGTATAAAATGTTCGGTGACACCCGAACTTAGCCCTTCCTTACTTGTTAATATTAAATTAAAAATATAAAATAATGAACATGTCTTACGATTTTTGCTCATATTATTAAGCCCGTAACCTTAGTATTTGCTTAATACTGAAAAAAACTGACGAAAAGTATATATTTATTTATTACTAGATATTAGCCTGTACTTTCTTTTAGCATGTTATCTCAACACGTTTATTCTTTCATTAAAAAGCTCCGTAATGCTAACTTAGTACGTGCTTTTGAAAGCTTAAAGCTTGCGATAGATTTAAGCTCTATGACTCCAAATTCTCAATTTATTATTTTATTTGCCTTATACAAAACATGTATGCATGGACTAATAATATATGAATTTTGGGAATTTAAAGCATTGCAACTTAAAGAAAGAAAGTTTCAAAGAATTTATTTTAAACAAATAAACACGCATGACTATTGGTGGGTAACTGTCACAAACATTGGTTTTTACTAGGCAATGCTTTTTATAGTTTGAAGTGGAATGGATGTACGGAGTTTTTACAAAAAATTAGGGTACTTACATATAATTATATTTGACTACCTTAGCCGAGGTCGACCAGTTGAAGCTATACAAGTATAAGGTATATTGTGTCACAAACCTATCGCGTAAAGTAAATTATGTCTTGGCAAAAGGAAATGCTTAAAGATATGGAGTACCGTGTTTTAGCTAACAAATAATAGTAAGCCTATTAAATCACATCACTTAGCTGCTATCTGCGGAGTACCATGCTTGTGTGTAAATATATAAACACGAGTTTCTTTTATTAAGTTAGGTTGGCGGAAATCATTTCAGTTGTATTCTCCTCGCGGGTGTTGACTAGGCAATGAATGTTGCCACGGCGTCTCTGTAAGGCAGGGATATATCATTCCTTCTCTTCTTATTAATTTTGAATCGGTAACGACACAGGGGGATGTGTAGCAACCTGTGGCATTGCTAATGAAGAACTTGGAGGTAATTATGAAAAGCTAGGTACATCCCACGCAACGTTACAATCGACCACAACACGTGCTTTATGGTAGAGACACCGGGCGTTGAAATGGGAAGTGAAGCACATTTGCAGACACACAAAGAGATATTATTAGCTCCCGTCATTTCCGAGGTATATACAAAAAATGCGAAATTCTTGGAAAAATCGGGTTTAGAGCCCCGTACTACCTCGCCGGTGTGAGTTACGACTTTGTTGCACTGGGCACTTTTGTAGAGTGAACAATTCTGAGAAATATGCGTCTAAAGTCAAAGCGATGCTATAAAATACCTCTGATCTGTAGGAATTTAAAGATAAAAACTCACGATTGTAGTGTATTTTTTATGGAAACTTTTTTTGGTACAGTTCTTAATATTTTGCCATATTTTTATTTTATCTTCGGGTTTTTTTATTCCAATGTACAAGAACAACAAAGCGACAAGGGCCGATGGATTAACAGAAGAGCTATTCAAATATGGGGGCGAAGAACTGACAAGGTGCATACAGCAGCTTCTTTACAAGATATAATTGGATGAAAGCATGCCTGATGATTGGAACATAAGTATGTTCTGCCAATGAACCAAATCGCATATCGGTTTTAACGAGCATAGTGTGTGAAGGAGGATGGAGTCATATGTAGAAGTTCACGCAAGTGAGGAAAGTTCTCTGATCGCCATTCACTTGGGAGTGGCCAGAAACGATTCTTTTACATATGACTCAAGCAGCTCACGACTTCCGGTCTTTGACCAAGTATCCTCTGGGTAGCCTAAGAACATCCGTTTGAAGGCGAGCTAACGTGAGAAGGCGAAATATCCCCTACATAGGGTTGTGCGCTGGGTTTGGGACCCGCCACGTAAAAAAACAACCCCAGCGAATAGCAACAACCAGCCTCGGATGAGAGACCCCCCTTTTGATGACGACCATGGAAAACGAAATAAGGACTACGAATTGAGGGCATGCACCTGGAATGTCCGGTCCCTTAATTGGGAAGGTGCCACTGCCCAGCTGGTTGATGTCCTCGTGAAAATAAAGGCTGACATCACCGCCGTCCAAGAAATGCGATGGACGGGACAAGGACAAAGACGAGTAGGTCCTTGTGGCATTTACTACAGTGGCCATATAAAGGAGCGCAAGTTTGGTGTTGGATTCGTGGTGGGAGAGAGACTCCGTCGCCGAGTACTATCATTCACTCCGGTGAATGAACGTCTAGCCACAATCCGCATCAAAGCGAGGTTCTTCAACATATCGCTGATTTGCGCCCACGCCCCGACGGAAGAGAAGGACGATGTGACCAAAGATGACTTTTATGAGCGCTTGGAGCTCGCTTATGAGAGCTGCCCCCGCCACGATGTCAAAATCGTGCTTGGCGACTTCAACGCCAGGGTGGGCAAAGAAGGTATCTTTGGCACTACGGTCGGTAAATTCAGCCTCCACGAGGAAACATCCCCAAATGGGTTGAGGCTGATCGACTTCGCCGGGGCCCGAAATATGGTTATCTGTAGTACTAGATTCCAGCATAAGAAGATTCATCAAGCTACCTGGCTGTCTCCGGATCGAAAAACTACCAACCAGATCGATCATGTTGTGATAGACGGAAGACACGTCTCCAGTGTTTTAGATGTGCGTGCGCTCCGAGGTCCTAACATCGACTCGGACCACTATCTTGTTGCAGCTAAGATTCGCACCCGCCTCTGTGCAGCAAAAAACGCACGCCAACAAACACAAGGAAGGTTCGACGTCGAGAAGCTGCAATCACAACAGACAGCCGAGCGATTTTCTACTCGGCTTGCACTCCTGCTCTCTGAGAGCACTCGTCAACAACTCGGTATAAGGGAACTGTGGGACGGCATTTCAAACTCCTTACGTACAGCTGCAACCGAAACCATTGGTTTTCGGAAGGTGCAAAAGAACAGCTGGTACGACGAGGAGTGCCGTGTCGCAGCGGAGAGAAAACAGGCTGCCTACCTCGCAACGTTACGATCGACCACAACACGTGCGGGATGGGATAGATACCGAGAGTTGAAGAGGGAAGCGAGACGCATTTGTAGACAGAAAAAGAAAGAGGCCGAAATGCGTGAGTACGAAGAGCTTGATAAGCTGGCCGACAGGGGTAATGCTCGAAAATTCTACCAAAAGATGCGGCGGCTTACAGAAGGTTTCAAGACCGGAGCATACTCATGTAGAACCCCCTTACTTAAATTATGGAGGGAACACTTCTCCAGCCTGCTGAATGGCAGTGAACACACAACGCCAGGAGAAGACGAACCCGATTCCCCAATCGATGACGATGGAAAAGACGTTCCATTGCCCGACCAAGAAGAAGTTCGAATAGCAATTACCCGCCTGAAGAACAACAAAGCGGCGGGGGCGGATGGATTGCCAGCCGAGCTATTCAAACACGGCGGCGAAGAACTGATAAGGAGCATGCATCAGCTTCTTTGTAAAATATGGTCGGACGAAAGCATGCCCAACGATTGGAATTTAAGTGTGCTATGCCCAATCCATAAAAAAGGAGACCCCACAATCTGCGCCAACTACCGTGGGATTAGCCTCCTTAATATCGCGTATAAGGTTCTATCGAGCGTATTGTGTGAAAGATTAAAGCCCACCGTCAACAAACTGGTTGGACCTTATCAGTGTGGCTTCAGACCTGGTAAATCAACAACCGACCAGATATTCACCATGCGCCAAATCTTGGAAAAGACCCGTGAAAGGAGAATCGACACACATCACCTCTTCGTCGATTTTAAAGCTGCTTTCGACAGTACGAAAAGGAGCTGCCTTTATGCCGCAATGTCTGAATTTGGTATCCCCGCAAAACTAATACGGCTGTGTAAACTGACATTGAGCGGGACTAAAAGCTCCGTCAGGATCGGGAAGGACCTCTCCGAGCCGTTCGATACCAAACGAGGTTTCAGACAAGGCGACTCCCTATCGTGCGATTTCTTCAATCTGCTGCTGGAGAAAATAGTTCGAGCTGCAGAACTTAATCGAGCAGGTACAATCTTTTATAAGAGTGTACAGCTGCTGGCGTATGCCGATGATATTGATATCATCGGTCTCAACACCCGCGCCGTTAGTTCTGCTTTCTCCAGACTGAACAAGGAAGCAACGCAAATGGGTCTGGCAGTGAACGAGGGCAAGACGAAATATCTCCTGTCATCAAACAAACAGTCGTCGCACTCGCGACTTGGCACTCACGTCACTGTTGACAGTCATAACTTTGAAGTTGTAGATAATTTCGTCTATCTTGGAACCAGCGTAAACACCACCAACAATGTCAGCTTTGAAATCCAACGCAGGATTACTCTTGCCAACAGGTGCTACTTCGGACTGAGTAGGCAATTGAGAAGCAAAGTCCTCTCTCGACAGACAAAAACCAAACTCTATAAGTCACTCATAATTCCCGTCCTGCTATATGGTGCAGAGGCCTGGACGATGTCAACAACAGATGAGTCGATGTTGCGAGTTTTCGAGAGAAAAGTTCTGCGAAAGATTTATGGTCCTTTGCGCGTTGGCCACGGCGAATATCGCATTCGATGGAACGATGAGCTGTACGAGATATACGGCGACATTGACATAGTTCAGCGAATTAAAAGACAGCGGCTACGCTGGCTAGGTCATGTTGTCCGAATGGACGAAAACACTCCAGCTCTGAAAGTATTCGACGCTGTACCCGCCGGGGGAAGCAGAGGAAGAGGAAGACCTCCACTCCGTTGGAAGGACCAAGTGGAGAAGGACCTGGCTTCGCTTGGAATATCCAATTGGCGCCACGTAGCGAAGAGAAGAAACGACTGGCGCGCTGTTGTTGACTCGGCTATAATCGCGTAAGCGGTGTCTACGCCAGTAAAGAAGAAGAAGAAGAAGTGTGTGAAAGACGGAAGCCCACCTCCACAAACTGATTGCACCTTACAGTACGGCTTTAGACTTCGAAGCTCTACTATCGACCAGATTTTCACTATTCGCAAAATCTTGGAAAATATACGTGGAAAAAATCTGTGCCGCTATGTCTGAACTTGGCATTCCCACAACATTTAAAGATCCATTAGGATAGGAAAGACATCTCTGCGTCAAGCTGTAGAACTAAACAGAGAAGGTACCATCTTCTATAAAAGTGCACACCTGCTGGCGTACGCCGATTATATTGATATCATTGTTCTCAACAACCGCGTCGTTAGTTCTGCTTTCTCCCCAGTGGGTACGGAAGCAAAGCTCATTAGTTATTAGTTGTGAACGAGGGCGAGACGAAAAATCTCCCTTCATCAAACAAACCTTCAGCGCTTTCGCTACTTGGCTCGCACGTCACTGTTGACAGTCAAAGTTGTGACATACATAATTTCATCTATATTGGAACCAGCTTCAACACCAACAACAACGTCAGGCTTGAACTACTACTTTTGCTTTATAGACCGAGTAGGCATTTGTGAAGTAAATTCCTTTCTCGACCAACAAAGACCAAACTCTACATGTTCAGTCTTTGAGATATCGATCTGAAATGTCGCATACGTTTTTATCTCCCCAAGAAGTTACTCATTTGCTCGAATGCTCGAAAGCATTTTCATTTGGCGAAAAAACTTACCAATCATCATCCACATTCCTTAAATCGCAATGAAAATATTTATATACTATATATACATAAGTTTATTACAAAATAATATTAGGAAAATATCAGCGAGAACTTAAAAACGCACAACGTATGAGGCAAATTTGTATTATTTTTCGCCAACAAACCCTGGTCGTATACCATGGAGTAAAGTAAAGTTTTTTTGGCTGCACGTTTGCTTATGCTGTTTTGTTTTTGAATGATGTATGGTAGATGTAGCATAAAGCTTCACAATTTTGTCGCCTGTTGCTTCCTAATTGCCGTAACATAACTTCACGTGACGAATTGTGGCAGCTAAGGAAGTTAAAATCATCAGAGCAAGAAGCTATTCCAGGGAGAGAGAGTGAACACACACAGAAAACATAGAAGAAGAACAATAAATCGCATTATTGAAATTTTGAATTTAAAGAAAGCATTTGTAAGAGAGAGTGTACCCACGCATATATGAGGTTAGCGGCGCCAAGGGGACCCTGGCAGCGCTTGAAGAAAAAGATAGGGAAAGAAAGAAAAAGAGAAGTGAAGTCAAAATTAAATTAAAGGCAACAATACAATCTGTTGATTGATGCAAATATATGAATGAAACATAAATTTTGTGTATGTATATGTGCAAGTAAATTTGGATAGTTCAGTGATTAATAATATATACAGACACCCAAGAATTGTCTGGCTTCAGTCGAAAGCTCGTAGAATTTTGTGTACTATTTCAAAAGAAGCCAATTGAGTACCTTATTAGACCCTTTCAAGCCAGATTTATTGCCTGTACTATTTGCATAAGTTATCAGACGCCACATTTTAGAAGTTACAGGTAAAATTGCACCAATGTGAGTAACTGAAAGATGTATGTATACGGTCAGTACCGTAATTGTGCAACTTTTGCTAACAATTAAATAATTTAATTAGTTTTTGCACAAAAGATATCTGGAAATCAAAACATTCCTTAAGTGCTTAACTTGAAACTCGGAATTTCATTAAAGCACCTGAATCAAGCTTCCACAAAGGAGCTCAACTGCGTTCTCGAAAATCTTATGTCAGATTTTGGCTATCAACAATAAATAGAAAAGACGATAACGCAACACATTGACATTTACTTATGCTCGAAGGTCGATAAATGGTAAAACTGTCAAGCAATTACAGCTAATTATCTAATTTACCGCTTAATAAAATGCAAACTCTTCAAAAACACTTACATATACAAATATACACATGTGTAGGCGCTCATACATAAAAGCGCACAAATATAATATACACTTTTATAGTTATGCCGTAGTTGGACGACTAATGGACGTAAAACGAACAATAAGCTCCTCTATAAACGTATTAGCGATATTAAGCTCATCATCGCAATGCCTGCGCTTGTATCAACGGCTAGGCAAAACGCTCTTCCTAGTTAACCTCTGACATTGAAATATTTTCACCCGCTGCGACGGAAGCAAAAAATATATTTCTATTATTATTGTTTATTTTTTTGTACTCTTTTTTTATAATAAGCTAATAATAGTTAGCTTGTTTAATGCCAGTTGTTGAAAACAAAGCTCTCTGAAAACGAGAAAAAACGTTGGTAAAAGTATATTGCGGTCAAGGGTATTACTTTGAGGGGGACGACATTTTGAAGAAAAAAAAGTATTTATGTTTTTTGATAATTGCTGGTCTTTAATAAAATTGAATCTTTCTTTCCCTTTCTTTGCAAACGCACACTAAAAGAGCGATTTGTACATCGGGTGAATTTTTTTACTTTCCTTGTAATGATTTTCTGTTATTTTGCACATTTTTGCAATGTCCAAGTAAAAAAAAAACCCTAGTTCAATGTCATCGATTGAACGCATCTATGTTTACAAGTATATCTGTTTCTGTGTAGGTTTCAACATAGTGTAGTATTAACTTTGCACTTTTTCACAAACTATTTTTGTTGTAAATTTAGTTTTATCTGGAAGCCGAACTAAAACACGTCATCTTCAAGTGAACTTAAAACGGAAGTAAAGTATATTTTATTAAAGAATAATATGTCCGCTTATATGAGCAGAGTTGCATTTAATAAGTATAAATGATCGTTCTATTTAATTTTCAACACTTCTCCTGAACGATACTTCATTAAATACGAGATAAAAATTCAAAACATTTCAATATTTAGTAGAAATAAACAGAAATATTAATTCATTCAAAACATTTCAATGTTTAGGAAATATAAACAAAATTATTAATTAATTCAAAGTATTTCAGTACTTAAGTAAAATAAACCATGTTATTAATTCATATCTGATAAACAATATCAACTTATATTTGACAGACCTATCGCTTTAGCTATGTTCAAATGCTTGACTTTAGGTACGCCTTTTGTTAGGATGTCTGCTAACATGTTGTTTGTTGGTGTGTAGCACAATCTTATTTTACCGCTCTCTATCTTCTGCTTAATAAATTTACCCTTTATATCAACGTGTTTTGTTCGAGGCGAGTACGTATTGTTTAAAGCGACATGAATAGCCATGTCCATTACGGTTGATGCTTCTGGTGTCAATTCATCTTGCAGTCGCTGGAGCCACGTTGCCTCTTGGATGGCTGCTGTCATGGCCATAAATTCGGCTTCAGTTGATGATAACGCTACTGTTCGCTGGCGACGAGTGGACCAAGAAATAGGAGCACCTTGTAGCTTGAAGATATAGCCGGTGGTTGATCGTCTTGCGACTAAGTCGCTACCCCAATCTGCATCGCAGAATCCAACAATGTCGCTTGTAACTGCATTGAATACAAGCCCACTGTTTATTGTACCTTTTAAGTACCTCATGACGCGTTTAACAGCAGTCCAATGGCCTTTACCTGGGTTTGAGGAGAATCGGCTTAATAAATTTACTGCGAAGCTTATGTCAGGACGGGTGATCTGCGAAGCGAATAACAAACAGCCAATAGCCTGCATGTAGGGTACTTTCGCCATTTCCTCTTTTTCAACGTCAGTAGTTGGCGACATTTCGCTGCTCATTTTTTGGTTTATGTCAATAGGTGTTGCCATAGAGTTGCAGTCGAACATTTCAAAGCGCCTTAACATGTCTGCTATATATTGATGCTGGTCAACCTCAATTGTACCCCGTACCTTGTTTCTTTGGACCCGCATACCAAGAACTGATGCAACTTCACCAAGGTCCTTCATTTTAAATCGTGATGACAACTCTTCCTTCAATTTGTTCAAACAATCTGCTCTATTTGAAAACAGAAGCACGTCGTCAACGTATAACGCCAGATAAAGTTTTTCGTCGCCTCTTATGCGATAGTACACGCACTGATCAACCTCACTTCGTGTCAAACCAATGCTTAATAAAGCGTCATTGAACTTGTCGTTCCACAACCGGCTTGACTGTTTCAGACCATAGAGTGATTTTTGTAATTTGCATACACGCCCTGACCCATCGTTAAATCCATCTGGCTGAGTCATATAGATGTCGTCATATAATTCAGTATTTAGAAATGCGGTAATCGCATCCATTTGATGGATAATTAAATTGTATTTAGCTGACAGTGCAAGCAAAAATCTTAGCGACGTATATCTGACTACAGGAGCAAATGTTTCCTCATAGTCGACACCATACTTTTGATTGCATCCCTTTACAACCAGTCTAGCCTTTCGACGCACAAACTGACCATTTGCATCCACTTTAGTTTTGAATACCCATCTACATTTAATGGCCTTTTTACCAGGTGGCAATTCAGTCAAACACCACGTTTTATTAATTCGAAGGGAATCCATTTCTGCCTGAGCGGCTGCTTTCCATTCATCTGAATAAGTACTGCCCATCGCTTCTTGTATAGTATTGGGGTCCCACGAGACAAAATCAACTGCGGAAAAATTATAATCCTGTCTCTTACCTGCGACTCTCTTAGAACGCCTCAACATATTTTCTTGCGCGTCTTCTGCTGTTTCAGAATCATTTGCGTTTTCATGGACAGGGGAATGGCTGTTGAATTTAATTTGATTAACTTCAACATCTGCACTGTGCTTCTTTTGCTGTTGATCTACATTCGATAATTCCTGATTTTTATTAATTTCATTATCTTCTGCTGAATTATGAATGTTGCGTAATTTATTTTCAGGGGAATCGCTGTTTGACTTGACTTGATTAACCACAATACCATCACTATGATTACTTTGCTGTTCATCTGAATCATTTTCAGATGGAATTTCGAAAATGTAGTTGTTCCTTTTTTCGTCTTTGTTATGCGCTTCGATAAAGCTAACATGACGGCTTATTACAATTTTTTTGGTTTTATTATTGTACAAGCGGTATGCTTTGGTAGCCGCACAATATCCCAACATAACACACTCGACGGACTTACTATCTAGCTTTTTGCGTTTTTCACGTGGTATGTGACACATAGCTTTACAACCAAACACTCTCATGTGTTTCAAACTTGGTTTTTTTTTGTCCATAGTTCCACTGGAGTTTTCGAATTAGATTTAAAGGGTACACGATTTAATATATAAGCTGCAGTGTTTGCAGCTTCTGCCCAAAATTTATGACTTAAACCCGAGTCTATTAGCATTCAACGCACTTTCTCAATTATTGTTCGATTTAATCTTTCGGCTACACCATTTTGTTCAGGTGAATAGGGCGACGTGGTTTGGTGCACTATACCCGCTTGCGCTAATAAGTTTTTAAATATTTCGTTGGTGTATTCGGTTCCATTATCCGAACGCAACACTTTAATTTTTCGCGACAACTGATTCTCTACGAGATTTTTAAACTTTACGAATTCTGCAAAAACTTCCGATTTACTTTTTATTGACACTAAGAAAATTTTGTGAGAAAAATCGTCAATAAATGTAACTATATAACGAGAGTTAGAAAACGATTTTACCGAAAATGGTCCCATAACATCCGAATGTATTATGTCTAATAAACCTTCAGCACGTGTTTCACTGATTTTAAAAGATGCTCGCGATTGCTTTCCTTTTAAGCATGTAATGCACTTTTCATCGTTCATTTTTCCGAATTCTACGCCGTACGATGCATTTTTTACTTTACGCAAGTGTTCGTCGCATATATGTCCCATTCTTCTGTGCCATAATTCATGTTGTCGCGCAATGAATGTTTTATTTATTTGATTTTTAGACGAGATTTCACAATTTAGCCGGTATAGCCCATTTACTTCACATGCACTGGCAATTAACTTTTGTTCATTGTTGTAGATTTTACAATCATCATTCTCAAAAACAACTTTATTGCCGTATTTGGTCATTTGTCGAACCGACAACAAATTTGCACAAAGCTCCGGCACATATTCCACGTTTTTCACAACACTTTCATTTTTTGAATGTTTTGTTAACAACACCATGTTTATATCACCTTTTGATCTCACTGAAAGAGTTTTGTTATTTGCGATTAGAATGTTTTTATTTTGTACCGATTTTTCATTTACCATTATGTTATTATTTCTGGTCATGTGCGAAGTTGCGCCAGAATCAATGAACCAGTCATCTTGATGAATGTCATGTGTAAAGAGAGAAGCGAAAAGAACATTTTTTGTTTTATTAAACGTGCTGCCATCTCGTTTCGATTTGTTTGGGCATTGTTTTGCAAAATGACCTAATTGCTTACAAGAGTGGCACCGAAATTTTTTTTCTTTCGGTTTCCCTTTAGAATATAGGACATTTTCAGAAAATTTATGGTCAAATTTTACATCCTGGGCCCATAACCTGTTGTGTGAGAAATTATTTGGTTCTATCATCAGCGTAATTTCTGCTAATGCACGTTGATCGGAATCCAGTTCTTTTTCTGTAGACACTGCCGATAGCCCATTTTCAACTATCTTCCAGCAGTTTTTAATGATTAAATATGACTTCGCGTGCCACTTCCATACATCGAAATTTTCGCGACCTTTAAGTTTTTCGAATGGAAAAGTGAACGCGTTGGTTGCCATGCCAAAATCTATATTCGTAATTATCTAGCTCACAGTAATCAATCCGCGCCGGAAACCTTTTTCAAAGTTTACTTTTCATGCTTTTCTACTTGAACCGATATTATTTCGTGACTTATAGGCCCATAACCTGTTGTAAATTTAGTTTTATCTGGAAGCCGAACTAAAACACGTCATCTTCAAGTGAACTTAAAACGGAATTAAAGTATATTTTATTAAAGAATAATATGTCCGCTTATATGAGCAGAATTGCATTTAATAAGTATAAATGATCGTTCTATTTAATTTTCAACAATTTTCAATTGTGGTAAAACTATTTAAACGGCCTTGTTTTTATATTTTTGTGACATGTTGCTACAGAGTGCATATAATAGTTTTGTTCAAGTAACGGATGTATGTATCACTGCCACTGACAAGCCCATAAAACGCCATTTACCAAAAACGAATAAAGTGCGGGGTTGTGACTTAAACCTTACGGCTAAGCCCATGATATTTGACCCAAAAGTTTCTCTAACATCTCATAAAACTAACTGGTTGAAGTATAGAAAGTATATCAGCAGCCACACCAATATTATTGCAAAATAAATACAGGAAGAGACATTGGTGATTTTATAAGAGAATTTAATGGCATAATAACTCATGCAGCTGTATTGGTAACACCAAAAAGAAACAATAAACCAGTTGGTTTTAGAAAGATCACCAATAATGGAATAGAAAAACTTGTAAATGAGAAAAGGCGAGATAGATATGAATGACAGTTAAGTCGTTCCCCTTTAACCCTGCTTCAACTGAAATCTGCTGTACGAAAGTTAAAAACACAAAACTTAAAATTACTTGCATATAAAGAAACTTTATCCAAATTCTAGCAAGAAAAAATCCCTTTGGAAACCCCAAAAGTCTTCTAAGCCAACAGTAGATTCCAACATGCCTCTAAGATAGTTGAATGGTAATTAGGCACGCAATGATGAGAAAAAAGCAAATTGCTTTGCAAAGCACTTAGAAAAGGTATTTCAACCTAATTGCCTGAAGAACAACTTTAAGTGGCCCATGCTCACTACCGCTAATGAGACGATTGTGTCTATTAGGACTTCTACTTCTGAAAGAGCTAAATCCGAAAAAGGCAAATTTTGAAGAAGTGGGCGTTTCCTGCCTTGTAATAGATTAAATGTATGTACATATCTCCTAGATCAATAAAGCTATAATAATCAAATTCACTCAACATAAATTACTTAAGCAGGCTTACTATATTTAGCAACACTGTAAAAATTGTTGAAATAGAAAGATAATCCCGTCCGCTCCCCATATAACGGTACTGTTAACAGCTACCAAAAATGTGATAAATCAATAAGTGAATCCAAATATTGTCCAAATTCAACCAAAACTTTGCAAACTCCCAAACATTATTATAGGACATACAATTGAAATTCCGCATGAATCCTTCCCTGAGCCCGCATTTACCTAGTAAAGGATTTTTCGGATGATTATATAGTGCATATGTCGGATATGTTGAGCTTAAAATAAGGAGAACGGATTTTTGGATATTTAAAAAAAAATCAAGTGCCCTTTGCTACTGCGATCCCTGTGCCAAATTAAAGATTTATATATTAATTTAGTGCCTAGTTATGGCACTTTTAAAGAAGTTAAGTGTAACTATGCGAGAATTTATTCAGGGGGAAAGACTTGCCTCCTGAAATAAAAAAATAATAACAAGAAGCAGCGTTATAGAATTTGTGAATTTTTTTCCAATAGCCTCTTTTGACAGATCACGTGTTACTCATGACAGGCTGTCATGTTATTTTTTTCACTATTGTTTGGCATTTCATTGTGGATAGACTTATACCTGAACAAACCGTTCAACTTTATTATGAAAATTCATGTTCTGTAAAGAATGTGTTTCGCTCAACTTATTATTCGTAACACCATCACCCACATTGGGACCCAGCATTCATTATCGGATAATACTCAACCAAGAAAACCACGTTCAGTACGCAGTAAAGAAAATATAGCAGCCGTAGCTGAGCCTGTACACGAAGACCGTGCAAAGTGGATTTGGCGCCATTCGCAGCAACTCGGACTGGCGTATTGAACGACTTGGCGCATTTTACGTCGAGATCTTTAATGAGAAGCCTTTAAAATGAAGTTCAGTGGGTATGTAAATAAGAAAAATTACAGTTTTTAATTTAAAAAAATTATTTGGGACGACAAGCAACCTGAAGAGATTCAAGAGCTGCCATTTCATTCAAGAAAAAAACGGTTTGGTGTGCTTTGTGGACCGGTGGAATCATCGCTCCATATAATATACCTGTGATATCACACCGTTAGACTCTGGCGATATGTAAAGTCTAAAGTCTATGAGGACAATCATAAACTAAAATAAGTAAGGAAGGACGAACTTTTTATACTGTTGCAACTTGCAAGAATCAAAGCCAGGGAAATATTTAAGGTGTAAAATAACAATCAGAGAATCGAAATCGACGCAATTTATTATATTCATATACTAAATATATGTAAGTCGCACCCTAATCGAGATATTCGGCATAAAGCTTGTTAGAAAAATGAAAATTATACTGTACTTAAATATGTGTATAAGTTGGGTTAGAAGCGACCAGTTGGGGCGATCCGATTTTATCTATTTTGCTCAATACCACATATTAAAAAACCAATCACATATAGTAAAGTCAGCCGAGGGGCTATGTCAAGCCCAATTTATGAGTAAAGTACGCTCTCAAATTTTTATTGAGATAAAAAAAGATTCAAAAAGTATCGCGAATTTTGTGTTTTTTCAAAAATTATTTATTTATTCATGAATATCTATTTTGACCCCTTCAAAGTAATCCCCATGAGATATTATACACTTGTGCCAACGGTTTTTCCAATCTTCGAAGCACTTCAAAAAATCATTTTTTTTATCTTCTTCAGCTCCTCTTTCGATGCCGTCTTTATCTCGTCAAGAGAAGCGTAACTTCGTCCTTTCATGGACCTCTTCAGTTTAGGGAACAAGAAAAAGTCACAGGAGGTCAAATCTGGGGAATACGGTGGCTGCGGCATCATTAGTGTGTTGTTTTTTGCCAAAAAGTCGCACACAAGCAACGATGTGTGAGCGGGGCGTTATCGTGGTGCAATTTTTTTGATAAGTAAAAATCGAAGACAATCCAAAACACGTGCAAGCAAAGCAGCTGTCAACAATTAAATGAACATTCAAAATGGCCGAGCTTGTCGGCATAAGTGAGAGACATGAGTACCAACATAACGCCACAAAAAATTTGAAATTCGAATACACGTAACCCACGAAAGTTCAAAATTCGTGATACTTTTTGAACACACCTCGTATATGCGGTCCAAAGTCAACCGGAAGTTCGAAAATTTTTATATTTGGTACATGCGGGCTAAGGGAAGTTTTAGTCTGATTCAACTCATTTTTGACATACAGACATACCGTTACAAGAGAAGGACCGACCGTTAATTTCGATTATATAGTATATCTCATCCATTGACTAAAGGTACTATGGTCCACATATTCGGTACCTACGGGTGAACAGTTTTTATTGGATTTCAACAAGTGCATTATTCGTGCAAAGTTTTATCCCGTTATATTAATTGCTTCTTGATTTGTGTACTGGAAACAAAAAGTATCAAGTGGAATTTAAAATTATGCTATATGGGCATGGCGTGGTCGTTGTCCGATTTCGTCCATTTTCACATATGACATAAGAATGTAAGAAGAATACAACGTACTATATTTTGTCGAAATCGGTTGATCTAGTCCCGAGATATGGGATTGCACCAAAAAGTGGGCGGTGCTACACTCATCGGCCAATTTTCACGCCGTTCCAATAAAGCTTTCTAGTACCATCTCGGTGGTAAAATTCAAGGTCTCTGGCGCATTCAGTTATTGATTAACGCTTCGCATCGCTGCTAGAGTCAACTAAAAGCTAATTTGCAGAAAATTGGTAAAGTACATCGCACCTATGTTTGTTTGCTTATGCTTTGTGGAAAGGTGATATTTCGTAGACTCTTCTCGCATTATTATGGATGCATTTCTACTTTTATACATGGCTACATGCAGGCTTCCATGAGTTCCCTCCATCGCATGCCCACCTGGTTTTGTAACATTTTTCATTATTATCCGTTAGTAGCCCGTGAACAACGTTAAAATGTAAAAAAAGTCAGCAGTTTTGTAAATACATTTATTTTCTAGCGCCCCGGCGGTGCAAAACGCCAAAGGTTTAATTTTAATATTAATAACGTTTGGTAATAAAATATCTGGATGTTTTGGTTTATGCAGCATTTCAACATCCTACTGTTTTTCACTCATACTGAAGCGGTTGATAGAACTCAGTAGAAATTTAGAAGAATAACAGATATAATGCATTTTGTTGAGTTAACCAATGGAAGAAATGTTTTCTTAACATTTTACGACTTTTGTATATTTTCTATAGCATATTGAAACGCCTTAATATATATTTCCAAAAGTTTTTATTTATTTAATGCTAAGGCTAAATCTAAGGTAGCACATCCTGTAGGAAAAGTTCTGATGGGGATAAAATTCTTGAAATATATTGATGAATGGTGGTCTAACTTAAAATAATAAAGTTGTGTTGGAAGTACATTGCTTAAATAATCCTTATTACAAAAACCATATTCTCTGGACAGATTGACGTTCTTTTTATTGTATCATTTAATTCTTTTCTTTGCACATTAAAAAATATATCCATGTTAAACAAGCTTTTATTATTCCCATACATTTTATATTAGATATTTTGATTTTTTGCATTTAAATTTTATTTTTATTGAAGATAATTAATCAACAACTTTGAAAGGTTGATACTCTAAGGCTAAATGTATCGCTTAAGTTTTTTCTTTCCTTTAAAAGTTATACGCAGTTAATATGGTGCATCAAATATTCAGTAATCACATGGTACACCACGTCGTATAAACATCGTATAATGCATAAGTCACTTGTATGAATGCGCAGGTTAACTAAGATCTATAGTTTTTGAGCAAAAACAGAAATACAATCATCTTGGGAAATAACGGCCACCCTAAAAATAACTATTCCTAATTAAACAATAACAGAGTTATTATAAGGAAGATTTTATTTGTTGTTTTAGCATTGCCTTTAATCAATCTGATTTTCTGGCATAGCAAGTTTGAGTTTTCCTTACATAAAAGACGAACATGAGAAAGGTACCGCGCCAGTAAAAATCCTGCAAAACCAGAAAACTTCTAATGTTCCTAAAGGAACAAAGATTACCAGCATGTAGCTCGGCACGTGCTTGCGGCACGATATCGATTGGAAATTTGGGGAAAAACTCACCAAGGAATAACCAAGAATTGTCGGGCAATAATTCCGACCTCTTTTTCCGAATAGCTTCGCATTTGATCAGTTAGAAGGAATTCAGGTGTGGTGACCTCGATAATTGAAGAAAACTTTCAACGAATCCTGCATTTTTTATTTGCTTTAACGCGGTTTTTTCGAATTCGGTCACCTTTGCTATGATATTCGGCTGATTGCCCCTTTGTTTCCGGTCGCCAGTAATAAATCATTTATGACACGTAATAGAAAAGAATTGTTTCAAAGACGTTAACACGACGCTGTTTTTGGAAAAAATTAAGCGTATTTGGAATCCATCAGATCTTCAGTTTTATTAGGACCAAATGATTTTTCAATATTGTTAATCCTTCCGATATTCCAACGATGCTAGTAAGGTCTTTGACGTGGGTGATGGCCGTCCTGGATGTGGTTCGTCGTCAACGCGTTCTTTTTGAATAATTTGTACCAATCAAAAACCCTTACCCTCACCGAAGGTCGTTTTCAACATTATGAGCGTTTTGGTTGTAGAAATTTGATTCTGCAAATACAATTTAATGAAAGTTCTTTGTTGAATAATTTCACTCTTCGTAAAAATCGTCGAATGCATTTTATTTATTTCAGAAATGACACTCTGACAGTTATGTAAGCCTGAAAAAAAAATTCGTGAACGGATTTTCGCGCGAAATTTAAATTGAAAAGTCTGTGTGTCAAATCTTGGTAAATGGTCTATAAAAGTAGAAAAGAATTGAAGTGGAGACGTATATAGACTAAAGAAAAAGATTTCGGAAATTACAGAACTAATATCAATGTGTGCGAAAAAGTTTTGAGATTTATTGAGAGAAAGAAAAAAATAAACCAATATTTTGCAATTAGTAAAATTATTATTACACTATTCGTAAATACAGACGCTATAAAACAGAAGCGAAAGAGTGGAAATTTTACATTTTATTAATTTTTTCGGGAAATTTAATTACGTTTCGATTTGTAGTAAAGTGAAAGGGAAACTTTTTATTACACAACTTAGTTTACCTATTTTTATATTTTTTTACAAAAAATACATATGATTTTGTTTTAAAAATTTATAGAGGGTTACCAAGTAGACGTACATGGTTTTTTTCGCTCGAGATATTTTATTATTAATTAAAATAATTTTTGCAAATTAATTAACTCTGACTGACTAAATTAATAGAGTAAAATATCGTGCTGTGAATACATACATTTTTTTAGTAGCTAATACTACTGTTAATGTGTCAATCTGATTATCAACATGCCACCTAAAAAGCTAATTGTAAACAACACGTGTGGTAGCTGTTCTCAAAACGTGAGAAAAAACACCAAAGGATTGAGATGCTCTCTGTGCCAGAAGTGGTTTCATTCCAGATGTCTGAACCTCAGTAATGCTGAATTTGACGCAATAGCTACAAACATCAAATTAAATCGTATCTTATGGATGTGTCTGAAATGCAATGAATTGGAGGTTAGTGTAAGACATTCTGATGACTCGGAGGATGAAAGTGAGAATGACAACGTTGATAGACTTGAAAAAGTCCTAAATAAACAATTTGAGGAATTTGCCAAAAAATTTTATGACAATCTTGAAAACTTTAAATCATCTATTAGTGAAAGTATCACCGGGTTAAAAAAAGAAGTTAAAGCGCTCGCCAAGCAACATGCCATCACCGATAAAAAATGCACGAGCCTGAGTGACCGTATAACAACTATTGAAAAGAATTTATGCTCCTACCAAATCTCATCATCATCACCATCTTCTCCTGAGGACATCATAAAAGAAATTAATGATCGTAAGAAGCGTGAGTCAAACATCATCGCTCTTGGAATTTCAGAATCAACCAAAGCTACTGGTATCGACCGACTGGAAGATGATAAAGTATCACTCTCAGCTGTATTATGGGGTGAATTATCTGCTAAGTGAACTGGATTCAAAATCCGAAGACTCGGACGTCAGACACCTAACCGTACACGTCCTCTGCTTATAGAGACCTAGTGAGTTGCTGATGCCAGAAAAATCTTTAAACTAAACCAGAGTGAGAGCTCTCAGGTTAGATTCAAACCAGACTAAATAAATTTTTCACAGCGTCTGCCGTCAGTAATATCGACCTCATTTGTATTACTGAATCATGGTTACACCCATCGATTCACGATGGCGAACTAATCGACAACACTTACACAATTTTTAGGCACGATAGGGATCCAGTTATGTCCGGTCTGGAACGAGGAGGTGGAGTATTCATCGCAGTCAAACGCCACTTTCAAGCTGAATTAATACAAATTGATCAACATAACCTTGAGCTCGTCTTCGTCAACGTAAAAGGTGCTTCCCATGATATCATTGTTGGCTGTGTCTACATCAGTGATCTGCAGTGAATACTTGGCTTATGAATACACTCTCATATTCATGAATCACCCCCAATGTTCACTCATACTTGCTCTCACTAAAAATATTATCCTCTCACAATCACATGGCTTGCTTGTGTAATAATGAGTGTGAATATGTCTCACAATCACTTATTGCTCACACTTGGCTTGGCTTGCTTCTCTGTATTCAATTGTTTGAGCTATTCGTTGCATACCATTAGATGAGTTGAAAGGCTCATGAATATATTCACTAATAAGTGACTCACTGTTTATTCATGAATACATTCACAAATTCCGTGAAAAACCTAGGCGGAGGGGCTTAAAAGGAACGAAACGCGCGATTGTAGTGACTACAAAACTGAAACTTCTTTGTTTATTATCCTTTTATTCAATTATTTCTTAAACATAGATGCAAGCTTTATCTTACATTCTAGAAAGAGAGCTTAGGTAGATGAGTCCCTGAAGTTTATATCTACGCGGAGGGGTTTTAAAAGGAACGAGTGAGTCTAGTGACTTCGTAAAACTACAAAACTGAAACTTCTTTGTTTCTTATCGTTTTATTCAGTTTTCTTTTAAAATAGCACAATAAATTACTTTAAAACATAGTAAAATTACTAAGAGATACATATATACAAGAAATGTGGGTGGGTTTTGTGTCAAGATGTTTTGTACTTCCTTCAATTTTTAACTGATAAAAGAAATCGACTTGCACCCAAAACCGTAGATAATATAATATTCCTGAATTCTATATTAAAGACTAACTAATATGACAATAAGACCTTAGAAACTTAAAAAACAAAAATATACAATGATATTGAAAAGTAATTTTGTGCAATACCTCAATCTTAATATACATAAATTTTGAAGCTATACTTATAGTATATACTTGTTTCTTTGGAGTTGAATTTTATGTACATATGTACATAAATCTTGAAGTAAATGTTATGCTTAGTATTTTTATTTTTTACCGAAATGAACTGAAGTGAGTTATTTTGTTTTTTTTTTAATAATTCATGTAATTTTTATACACTTGAACTGACGTGATTTTTACTTTCAATTTTAATTCCATTGAAAGGAACTGAATTATCATTTTATAAAATAAAATGTAATATTATAAGTGATAACATAATAATGTAAGTATGTACATATACATACATGCATATGTGATTTTTTTAATAATAGAGAAAATTAACACAAAATATGAAAATCCAGTTTTTTGTTTCATTATATCTAGTCATTATTAGAACCAGTTACAAAATCCTTGTTGTTATACAATAATATAATAGTAACTCTTAGTACTTTCGTAATGGATTTTCTAGCCTTTGGTTCATAGCGTTACGGCTCAAGTGGCTTGCGCAAAATTGAGCTTCTTCGTATATTCACGAGTGTTTTGTATTCATAATTGTCACAGAATCCTAAGCAAAGATTCATAAGTATTGTGAACTCATAACCAAACACTTGTGAATATATGCTTCATACAAGCTAAGCAGCTCACAAGCCAAAACTCTCTCTCTCTCATAATTGTAAGTGAGCAGTAATCACACTTGTACTCATTCCGTGAATAATTTGCTTGCTTCATACTCAATTTTTCGCAAGTGGCTCAAAGTTGTGTTTAACTCATTCACTGCAGATCACTGGTCTACATGCCACCTCTCTCAAACTTTGATTCCTTTACTAATCTACTCACTCTACTCTCTTTTATAAACGATAAATTTAAAAATGCTAAACTATTACTTGTAGGCGACTTCAATTTGCCTAGTAGTGTCCCCGGGCGGACTGTGAAAGGATTCTCCAAGACGATTTAGCTTTACTTGATTGCACTTAAGTAAACAACACAAGCAACTGTGATAACACTTTTCTGGATCTCTGTTACAGTAATATAGAAATTAGTGTTGATAAAACCCTACCATTTGTTGAAGAGGACAAATATCATCCGGCCCTCTCTATCAGTCTTAATTTTCGACATAATCTTACATCACCGAGTTCACCTACATACTCCTTCAAGAAAGAAGATTATCATAATCTCAACGTTTTTTATCACCAGGTTAACTGGGTAGGAATGTATGAAACAGACACTATCGACAATGAAATTGCTTGGTTTTATAACAAGCTAGAGGCCCTATATGTGCCTGTACATAAGAATTATGTCAGGGGGGGGTATTAAGGTAATTAATTGGTTCTCTTTTGAGCTTATCAACAGAATTAAGCTCAAAAATGCGGCTCACTCACAATACAAAAACTCTTACAACCAACGAGATGATGCACGCTTCAGCATGTTAAGGCTGATTGCAAAACTTTAAGTACTGAATGCTACAGAAAATATGTTGACAAAATAGAGAACATGGTTCAGTCTGACACAAGCGCGTTCTGGAAGTTCATCAAGGATAAGAAGTACAATAGTGTGAACATTCCATCCGAGATGTCATGGCTCGATCAATCTGCTACTACTGATGAATCAATCAGTAACCTGTTTGCCTCATACTTCAAAACAACATTCACTGATGATAACAATAATGATCGAATTAACAAAAATACAGTGATCAATGACCCAAAAACCAACCTCGATAATCTGGAAATCAAATGTGAAGATATTCTCAAACAATGACTCAAGCTGAACCCTAACAAAGGTGCCGGACCTGACGGTATACCAAATGTTTTCCTTAGAAACTGCGCTACTGTGCTCTATGAGCCTATCACCCACATATTCAATAGATTTTTGCAGCTTGGCACCTTTCCTAGCGCATGGACGCTGTCGTATGTCAGACTAATCTTCAAAAGTGGCCAGAGAACTGATGTTTCCAACTACAGACCTATATGCATTCAATCAGCGTTGGCAAAACTATTTGAAAAGCTGGTCCTCACTCAGCTTACTGCTGCCTTTAAAGATATCATCACGACAAGACAGCACGGATTTACGGGTGGCAGATCAACCACGTCCAATCTTTTCTCTTACACTAATTTCCTACTCAACACATTGAATGATGGTCTCAAGGTTCACTCCATATATACTGACTTTAGCAAAGCCTTTGATCGTGTAAATCACAGAATTCTTGTTTCCAAGCTTCAAGTCTACGGAGTCGACGGCAATGGCTTGGATTGGTTATATTCCAACCTGGTAAACAGATCCCTGCAAGTTAGGGTTGATGGATATTTTCCTGAGGAATATAAGGTTACATCTGGATCCAACTTAGGACTTCTGCTTTTCAACATCTTTGTCAATGATATTGGCAAAAATCTCCTGTCAGAATACCTGGTATACGCAGATGACCTCAAGATCGACAGAACCATCAGAAATGAGCTAGATGTCCAGCTTCAAGGTGACATTGACCAACTCTCGGCCTGGTGTACTAATAACAAACTTGACCTTAACGCAAATAAATGCGCGGTAGTCTCGTACTCGCGCTCTCACAGCAATATTGCCACCAGTTATAAACTAAACGGTCACAACCTGCAAGAAGTTCCCGACATAAAAGACCTGGGCATCATCATAGACAACACACTCACTTATTCGAAGCATATAGACAAGATCGCACTCCAAGCTTTCAAAGTTCTTGGATTAATCACGAGAACAGGCAAAGAGTTTCGCAATCCCTACACATTGATACGTCTATATCGCCAACTTGTTCTACCCATACTCGAGTACGGCACTGTAGTCTGGTCTCCTCACACTGATGTCTCAATCAACAGATTGGAGAAGGTCCAAAATAAATTCTGTAAGTCTTTATCCTTTCATACAACCTTGAGGTCGCAGGTACTCTCCAATGATGATACTCGCTCACGCTATAAATTCAACAGCCTAGCTACACGTCGTCAAGTCGCAGACTTAGTCTTTTACTTTAAGGTTGTTAACAACCTAATTGATGCCCCAGAGATTCTTGGTAGTTTTGAGTTTGCTCCTACGGCATTCTCGCTGAGACAATCACGGAAACTTAAAACAACAAAGACACAGAAAAACGACGTCTTCCATGGACCTCACAACAGGATTGCTAACCATGTAAATTCACTTCACCAGAACATCGATTTCTATGGAGGCTCCCTCAGGTTATTCATCAATAATATAAAGGACAAACTCCTTCCATATCATTAATTTGATCACTGTAAGACAATTGCCCTTATTATTATATTTCTTTTTCTCTTTTTTCTTTTACTTATAAACGCAACTGCTGTATGTATATTGCCGATTGGCGTTAATTTGTTAAATAAATAAAAATAAATAAATAACAGTTTAGTATAGATATCAGGTGTATTTGATATAAAGGTCTAGTCTTATTCCAATTAACAAACAATGTTGTTTTGATAACAGTCTTTAATATAATTAATTGCTTGCAGATTTGTGAGTTTAGCTAAAATTATATTCATCATTAATCGGAAAAAGCTGGTAGTGATGATAAGTAAAAAACTTTATTGAAATGTTGGTTAGTGAAGACAGTGATAAATGAATTGATTGAAAAAAGCAGCAGTTGAAACCACGTTTGTTTTGCAGTATGTAAAACCCTTTAATCCATTTAACCTTTTCCTAAGAGTATATTTAGATAATATTGTTGCTGTCTGACCTTCTCCAGATTTAAAAAATTTTTGAGGTCACAGTTAATATAAATATTTGTAATAACCGAATTCTATTTGCATCAAATGGTACGTATGTGGATGCTCAACGTTCAGCAAACCATTGTAGGCCGTAACGTAAGACATGGCGTATAATGAACATAATTTTTTGTATTTCGAGAATTGGAGTTTTGAGAGATATGCTTATTTAATTTTTAATTAGTTCTCGATAATTAAGAACACAGGTTTTTAAAGACCTCAAACCTAACCTAAAATAAATATCTTTGCAACGCTGACACGTAAATGTGCGAAACCCTTATAGCAGATTTTTATGTCTCATTTATATATAGAAAATACAGTTTTAACGAACTTCCACTCACATTTTTTAGTTATATCGACGCCCGCATGTTTCTGTAGAAGACAAATGAGCTTGAATACTAATGCATAGATAAAATTATGAAAAATAAAACACACTGGAGGTTGTGGTAATTTGGAAGTTAGTAGACTCGTATAAATATTTATACAAACATTATTTGAATGCATTTGTAACTGAATTCATGAAATCTTAATTTAATTAAATTGATAAAATACCGTCCTAATATAATTTTTCATCGGCATATTTTATTAAGAATTGAATTTTATGTTTCTTTTAAATTGTAGTTGCACTTACTCATAAGCTATAAAATATTGTTTAACATAATATAAAACATCTTGTACAAACATACGGTAATGGATATCAGGCAACAACGATGTTATCCATGTGTCTATTGTCTTATTTATGAGACACACTGCGTGTATGTTTTTTAAAGTTTTTGGCATTTTGATAGCTACCCTTACTCTAAGTGTTGTATTTAATGAAGTGGAAAGATGTTCATAAATTTTTAATAATGATATAACTAGCTATTTTTTCAAAACACATTTACGCAAAAACACATCGATTGAATAATACAGAACGAGAGGGTAGGAGACAGTAAATATGAAAATTTCTTTTCAATAAAGGAGTGCAGCCACAGTGAAAAACGGTAACAAAGTTCGGTTAAACAAAGGATAAACAAAAAAGATATGAAACAAGATAAACAAAAAAGATATGAAACGATTGAGTAAAACAATGTAACAAAGCCAATTATGGTGTAGCAGCTTTAAGTAGAAGCCGGGCAGGACATCAAAAATTGAATGTGACTTTAATAAAAGCAAACGTTTTTTTTACTCGAAGATGAGTGGCTTATACACTGAAGCAACGGCACAACTATAAATGCATCTTAAATAAAGAGAGTTCCAAACTTCAAATGTTCGGACGCGAATATTAGGTCATTTTCATTTTTCCTCTTAGTCAATCCAACAAATATTAGGTGTATTCAAGGTGTATTCAACAAAGTGAACTAAGTATTTGACTTACGCTTATTTGACAATAAAATAGTAAACAATTCATGTATTTGTTTATATTAACCCGTGTGTTTTTTTTTTTTGATCTTGAACAATATGAAGCCACTTGCTTTACATACATATATATGATAAATATAAACGTAATAGAAATAGAGACAACCAATTTATTTGTTCTCAACGTTATAATAGATTCATATTTATTTTACAAACAATTACATACGTCTATAAATGCAACATTATTCACAAATTTTATTGTAACTATATATATACGTCATAACCAGTACCCCGCCAAACTATTAGAAACTGTATACAGATGTTTATGCGACTCTTTAAATTATAATAGTTATTATAATTCTTTCATATAGTTCATTCCAAAGCATAAATCAAAAATTAAATGAGTAGTTTTGTTTCTAATATTGTATTTTCAAGTAAGTGTATAAAACATCTTTTTGTCGTTGTGATATTTTTGATGCAACTGTTTATTTTTCAAATTTTTGTTCAAATGCTTGATTCGAAAATTTATCCTGCACCTAAAAACAATTTCTTGACATTATCCTCAAGAGCAATATCTTTGCATTTATCAAAAAGTATGTCTACCAAATTTCTGTCACTGCAAATGTTGTCGTTATTCACATTTATAAACACGTCTTCTAAAAGTTTTAACTGGTCTAAAAAATTTTGGTTCGGTTTTTTAAGTCCTGTCCCCCCTCGCTGGTCTACCCATGTCCATGTACTATCAGTTGAAATTCTGTCACCTAAATTTAATTTGTGTATTAAAAAACCACCCAAATATTCCAGTCCATCTTCATAAAATGAACCCAAACTTGTACTACTTAAATTTTGATTATTAATTTTGTCAAGCTCTTTACTTAAAAAGTGTCCTTCATGTATACATATCTCATCTTCTAAAAAATATTCCGGCTCCGGATCTAGTGTCAGCCACTTTGCATCGTCCTCTTGTACGTTCAATGCTGAGCTTAAACTTTCGGTCTTCCGTGCTACAAAAAAAAAACACAAATTAAATAAAAACACTTTAAAAGATCATTTAAATATATCTACCAAACATATACATATTTTCGAAGTCGATATTTAAAATGTAGCGGTGTCGGATGGTCATATTGCCCCCCAACCCTTCTCATAGCGCCAAAAAAATGTTCCAAGATGTCTTGATTCAGGCGCTGCGTTAAAATATATTCCATCCCAAAGTTACCATGTAGGTACTCAAGTAATAGCTTAAGAGACGTTGTGGAAATAATTACTCCCTTTTGAAAAGGAGCTATGCATCGTTTATTTGGAATCAAGGGCTCAGACATTATTTTTGACATTTTTTCGAGCACTTCGTTTTGTTGCAAAAGTGCTTTTCCATATGGCATTGTGAACGGAGTTTGATTAGAACGATTATTACAATTAAAAATATCAAACCAGTTATTAACAAGTTGGATAAAATCTGCACATTCCACTGCGGTATATATTTTATGTCCATCTATATAGCATCTTCTTATAGCATTAGCACACGTGTTCGAAAATAGTTGCGCAGCAAGCTTCACTTTTTGACGGCTTGCGCCTTTTACTTCCAAATGCTCATCGCTTAATTTATAAGTAATGGATACGTCCGAGACTGTCGTTAGGTTCAAAACTTGCTTAATTGTCTGTACTATTATAATTTTTCCTTCATAAATAAAACCACTATCTATAAAGTGATTTCTAATTAATTTTAAAAGGTGCGGTGCATCAGCAAACACAAATACACGCTGTGTATCACTATTAGGATGATTGAACCAAGTTTTTGCTAATGAATTAGTTTAAATTATTGTAAATTAAGAAGCATTCTAGCATTCTTATAAAAACATAATAATATACCACTTACAAGTTGAGATACCGATATCTTTCCACATTGCTTGATTAGAAGGCCCCATGTCCAAAACGACTCCAACGACTGTAAAGTCTGCTGAATATAGTTTTGAGATTATGTTCTCCAATGTATCTTTCTTTATTTTATAATCAAATCCATAAAAAATAGGTTGCTTTTATGAGGACACCAATCCTCGAACGAATACAAATTGCACATAGTTTGATGGTTTTCTCACGACTCTCTCCATCGGATCATACTCATAGCATGAAGCTATTTTCATCTCATCTATGGAGAGCACACAGATCCGTTCCTGTTTACTTAATTTACTATGTTCCATAAGTTTAATCACATTTTCTAAAAGCCCTTCATCCATTTTCAATTTTCCCACCCAGTTATTCAAAGTGGCCACACACGGAAGAGGATAACCATTTTTTAGCAAATGCCTATATGCTCTCGGTCCTGATGCATGTAAGATAACGGCCGATGAAATGTCTGACTATGACCAATGTATATTTTTATTTACAATCAGCTTCATAATCTGACCTTCCGTAAAAAACTTTTTCACCTGCGGTACTGATCTGATCTGATCCTAGTTACATGACAGCGACATTTGCGGATGACACAGCTTTGTTAGCATCCGAGGAGTCAACTTTAGTATCTAGTCGACGAGTGCAGACAGCAGTCAACGCAATTACTAAGTGGGCATCTAAGTGGCGCATCAAATTAAACGACACCAAATCAATTCATGTCGACTTTACCTTGAAAAAGCCGGCATATTGTCCAATTTATATAAATACCATTCCGATACCACACCATAACAGTGCTAAGTACCTATGTATCACCTAGATGCTAAGCTACCGCTGGAAAGAACATGTCAGAAAAAAAGGAGCGAGCTTGATATGGCATTTGGCAAACTTTACCACCTAATTGGCAGGAAATCCAAGCTATCAGTACAAAACAAAGTGTTATTATATAATCCACTCCTAAAGCCAGTTTGGGCCTTACGGAGCTCAACTATGGGGTTGCCCAAGTCAAAGCTGTATTGCCAGCATTCAGCGCTTTCAAAGTAAGGTACTAAGGACTTTGGTTAATGCTCCTTGGTACGTTAGATCTGCTGACCTGCACCGTGAGCTAGGCGTGAATTCAGTGGTAAATGAAATCTCCAAATTAGCAAAGTCTCACGAACTGAGGCTTAGACAGCACGTTAATGAGGAAGCTTCCAGACTCATCGAAACTGCTGGGCGAGAAATCCGGTTGAAACGCAAGAAGCCTTCC
>NC_064303.1:33947240-34045884 GCF_023373825.1 Bactrocera dorsalis | reverse complement strand
GCGCTACTTCAGCCGCGACCTGGGGTTACTAAGAGAATCGAAGCCAATTGACAAAAAGAGCTCACTCTTAGTACTAAACCCATTCATAGATACGAAGGGTCTACTTCGTGCAAATGGGCGGCTTGTCAATTCAAGCCTAACTTATAACGAACGCCATCCCATTGTTATACCAGAGAGATCGCAATTTGCCACATTATATCTCAATTATGTCCACGTACTATTACTACATGCAGAACACCGCCTCATGCAACAAATAGTCCGCCAAGAGTTTTATATCCCAAGACTCAAGCCACAGATAAAGAAATGCATTTTTTCGTGCAAGATCTGCACTATGCATAAACAAAAGATGCGAACACAGATTATGGCAGCACTTCCACCGGAACGCTGCAACTTTGCTCTGCCCTTCACTATCACAGGTGTTGATTTTGCTGGGCCTTTTCAAATAAAGGCGTCCATGCTAAGGTCTCCCACAATGATGAAAGGCTACGTGGCTGTCTTTGTCTGTTTTACGACAAAAGCAGTACACCTCGAGCTATGTAGTAATCTGACAAAAGAGGCTTTCCTGGCGGCATTTGCTCGCTTCGTCGGACGACGTGGTTTTCCGTCAAAGCTCATGAGCGACAACGGCAAGACATTTATAGGAGCTCAAAGAGCCACTGAAAAACAGTTCGTGGACTTTATCAAACAAGTATCACCTGAGATTGTACAAAAGTACGCTCCCCAAGGCATTAACTGGCAGTTCATCCCTCCAAGCGCTCCTCATATGGGTGGTTTATGGGAATCAGCGGTAAAAAGCTTTAAATCCCACTTTAAAAAAGTAGCTGGAAACTACAAATTTAACTTTGAAGAATTCACAACATTATTAATTCGTATTGAAGCCGTTCTCAATTCACGGCCATTGACGACACTCTCGCAAGATCCCTCAGATCTAACAGCTCTTACACCAGGGCACTTTCTCAAAGGAGCACCCATTCTGGCCATACCTGAGCCGGGCGTGGAGTCGCTTTCCTTACTAAATAGATGGGAAAGAATTAAAATTCTCCATCATGATTTCAGCCGCCGATGGAAGGAGGAGTATATAAAGGACCTTCACAAAAGGTACCGCTGGAAAACTCCCGAAAAGGCGCCAAAGCTTGGAGACTTTGTTCTAATACACGATGATTGTCTTCCCCCTACAGAATGGCGGCTTGGTCGCATAGAGAAGCTTCATCACGGCTCCGACGGTCATATCCGAGTAGTTGATCTCCGTACTCAAAACGGAACTCTAACGAGACCGCTCGTTAAACTATGCTTCTTACCAACCGCAGATAATAACGAAAACGCACATAATAAACAATCCGTACAATAATACCGACACGCAGAAATTGAAAAATCCGTCTAATAACTAAAACCAAAATCAATCGCACATATGATAAGTCATAAAGATGCTACAAAACAATGGGTAGATTACTAAATTCTGACAAACCAAATAAAGTTGGTTACAAATCACACAATTGCATAATATATAGAAATGAGTTGCAACTAACCACAACTTTTTCTCCATACAGGCAAGCATGGATGCAGAAAGCCTGGCAACTCCAACGCCAACATTGCGATCGGCCATCAGTGCGCCACGTCCTGGGGGTGCCCCAACACCGGCGCCTCGGACCACCACTGCGACAACACCGTCACTTCCCGCTCGTAGTATCGTACGAGCACCACCAACAACACCGTCATCACCAGCGGAGCCCCTTCGTTCACGATGCCCCCTTTGTCGCCGCCCCCACCGACTGCAATACTGTGGGCTCTTCAAGGGGTTGTCACCAATTCAACGCCAGCAAATAGTACAGGCGCATGGGCATTGCCACAATTGTCTGGTACCCACGCACGCAACTCACGACTGTGACTCAGGGGCTTTGTGCCACATCTGTGGCAGGCAGCATCACACGCTGCTCCACCGCACCCCGAAACGTGAGGTTGGTCGGTCACCTGCATCGCATAGCCGCGGCACAACCAGACCGCAGCAAACCAGTCGTGTGGCACGTCGGCGAAGACCGGCACCTCCTCAGGAGTCCCGTCTATTGCGTCAGCGCAATGCAGCATCGACAAGGCGCCATCAAAGGCCGCCCCATCGACGTACATCCGGGCTCAGCAACGTTGTGGCAACGTTGCAGCAGCTTCAGCGACTACTAGGCTGAACATTCGCCTAGGGGGGCCGGGATGGCTAAATGAGTTAGCTTTCCGCCCTCATACACCCCTACACCACACAACACACCACTCATAAAGCAACGCTGTGACACGCAAAAGGCAACACTGGCACACTCTCCACATTTGGAGACCACACTCATCGTCAACATCGTTGGAAGCAGCAGTCTACACCCACACACACACACCAATACACGCTGTACATCAACCCACCATAACTCTCCACAGCCCAACGAGCAAAAAAGGGCTCGTCCTGAAAGCAGCGTGGCTTTTTCTACCACTTGTTTCGAGACGTACACATCGGCGGACGTTATACGGGTTGCATATTCGGCGCGCGGTTAAAAACGCATTTTATATCAGTTTTCTATTCATCCGGCGATAGTCCGCACGCATCACATCAGTTTTCTATTCATCCGGCGCTAGTCCGCACGCATCACATCAGTTTTCTATTCATCCGGCGATAGTCCGCACGTATTTTCCATCAGTTTCTATTCATCCGGCGATAGTCCGCACGCATTACATCAGTTTTCTATTCATCCGGCGATAGTCCGCACGTATTACATCAGTTTTCTATTCATCCGGCGATAGTCCGCACGTATTTTCCATCAGTTTCTATTCATCCGGCGATAGTCCGCACGCATTACATCAGTTTTCTATTCATCCGGCGATAGTCCGCACGTATTACATCAGTTTCTATTCATCCGGCGATAGTCCGCACGTATTACATCAGTTTCTATTCATCCGGCGCTAGTCCGCACGCATCACATCAGTTTTCTATTCATCCGGCGATAGTCCGCACGTATTTTCCATCAGTTTCTATTCATCCGGCGATAGTCCGCACGCATTACATCAGTTTTCTATTCATCCGGCGATAGTCCGCACGCATCACATCAGTTTTCTATTCATCCGGCGATAGTCCGCACGTATTACATCAGTTTCTATTCATCCGGCGCTAGTCCGCACGCATCACATCAGTTTTCTATTCATCCGGCGCTAGTCCGCACGCATCACATCAGTTTTCTATTCATCCGGCGATAGTCCGCACGTCTTTTACATCAGTTTCTATTCATCCGGCGATAGTCCGCACGCATTACATCAGTTTCTATTCATCCGGCGGTAGTCCGCACGCATTTTACATCAGTTTCTATTCATCCGGCGATAGTCCGCACGCATCTAAAACATCATTTGTTATTCATCTGGAGATCCTCTACGCGCGGCAGCGGAATCAACGCATCATCACCACATCGTTTTATAAAACCATCTACACTTCCACTGGTGCCCGACCAGGGAGTCCACTAACTTAATACAACTAACATAAATAATACATTTTTTCTATATACATTGTCACCGTTCTTTTGCGACAGACCTTGTATATACATACATCTATGCGAGTTTCCATATAAATGCATTCTTCTATATGAAAAAAGACAAAACGTTAACCTCGGTTGCCCGCAGCTATAATAACCTTCATAACTTCAAAAGATTACTTAAAGAACATGAACTTTTTCGAACAGTTTGTACAACAACCATATGCAATAGTGAACCGATCTGAATTATTTCTACAACAATTCCGATTGTTCAGTTTGTATTACACCAGCGGGTAAGGTATGCCTGACATAAGAGGCGACTAAAATCCATTTTGTCAGAAATAATGCTCAGCTTGAAATGATATTAAAGACTTTGAATGAGATTCCTTCTAATGAAAAGACATTTAAAGTTCAAGCAATAATCATCACCAGACATTGAGTTTGTTAGGTGCTCAACAGGAAGTAACAAAAGCTACAAGGTCTGACCGAAGACTTAAGTCTGTTACCTTGGAGTTCGCTCCAATCTGCTGATTGGCCTTGCCTCTTTGGGGAGATTCGTGGTGGTTTAAACCTATAGTCAGGTAGGATTGAAAAATTCAATTCAGTATGAAGTCGCACTGCGGTCGGATGCCGGACTCACAACACGGCAAAGGTTTTAGATCGGCTTCGAACCTGACCAAGGTGGAAAAGGTGTTACTTTCGACCAATTGAAAGGAAAAAATACGAGCAAAAAGCACTTTTTATTTGGGGCGCTGCCCTGTGCTTTTAAAAGTACAGTGAGGTTAGGCCGTTGCCGGCAGGTACAACTTTAATGACAAAGATTCTTGTTGTTGTTTTTCAGTTAGTGTTCTTATATCATTGATTAAGAGAAATGTGTAGCATCTTGGAGAGAAAAGCACGTGTGGCAGATACCAGATCGAAATCGAAAAACCTGAGAGACTTGTTCACGTCTAAGCAGATAGGCGGACGACAGTCGGGCAGACAGACGAGCATGACTTCTTTGACTTAGCTCTTCATACTGATCATATTATACAATATATATGCATATCTTATAATGTACCTGACTTCTTTGTGTTACAAACTTTGTGGCAAATTTAGGGAGTATGGCCACAAGAGCGTGTATAAAATTATGGTCAGATTCATTTATTTTTTTTTGTATGAGAAGTATGGAGGGCTATTTAAAAATATTGATTCCTCCACAAATTATTAGGATTTGAACAGAAAAAAAAATAAATTTTAGTAAATAACTTCCAAATAAACTGGTCATAAAAAAATTAATCAATATTTCTCTTTACGTATGCAATTCTATACTGTAACAAATTTTCAAAGTAAAGATATTTTCGGATATAAATTGTTAATAATTATTATCTCGCCATTTGGAAAGAAGTCGTTTTGGGGAAAACGGGTTTAAAGTTTCTTATACATTGATTGTTTTTCGAAGCACTTTTGTCTCTCTGGTTGAGGTATTTTTCAGGAGCCGATATTTTATTTTTTACATGCGGTTATAAATGGAAGTCATTCGGTACGAAATCAGGACTATATAGAGAATGACTCATCAAATCGATGTTTTGAGTGCTCCAAAATGCAGTTGTTTAAGTCGATGTGTAAGAGCTCTCGATGCCGAGGTTAAGAGTTATCTGTTTTCAGCGAATGAATTTCCTGATTTCTTGAAAGACAACTGCCAAACATATGATTTTGTGCCACTCAGAATGTACTGTTTTTGTGGTATGGTTCCGATATATCCAGTTGTTCTAACCATTTGCTGGAACCATTGGTGGAGCCTTTACGACCATTTGCTTGGAAGTGCTTAGTGCGAGAACAACTTTTTTTGGATTCAGTTCTTTTTCAAATACGCATGCAGTCGACAGATCTTAACTCTCGAGTGCATATGCGTAAATCCATGTTTCACCATCTCTCACGATTTCATAGACGTCTTTCGAATCATATCTATCATATCTTTATAATACTATTTTTTACACTCAACTGTCCAGCAATATTAAATATATTGTATGTACTCGTAAGTCATACTAAAGCCTATAGTTCCCTCTATCTCCCGAAAGTTCACATGATCTTGCAATATTAGTTAATGCACAGCATCATTACTTTCCGTAGAAGAACTGATTTTGGACAACCTGTCCAAAATTCATCTTGGAATTATTTACGACCTCGATTTAATTCACCATACCATCGAGAAACACTATTTATGTATGAAACTTTATGTCTACAAGCATTGCATTGCTTCAATGCAAAAATACTCGCTCAAAAGTGTTCGCGGCTAATTCTATTTTTTGCCATCTCCGCCCATGTTTCAAGTTATCGTACGCAAAACAAAAAAAACCTGCCTACAAATAAACTTGAAACACGTTTTTATACTATAAAATATAGTTTAAGCGATAAAAATCACAAACGATTTTTTAAAAGTTCAACAGCAACTATGTCTCGTAACATGCCTCGTTCACGGTATAATAATAAATGGGAATGAATGAATCTCGCATAAAGTGATTGAAGCCTTCACATAAACTTTTGCTTTGCCTCCTTGTATGTGATATTATTTTCAATACCTCAATGAAAAATGCTGTCAAACTCCTAAAAAACTAATTGCCAGTTTTCATATTGCTTGTCACCACCAAAGTGTTGCATCATACTGACGACTCGTCTAATAGAATTTGTGACTCCAATTTGGTTTTCATAAATTAGAGGTGACACTTTATTGTAGCAGTTGCTCAACTCATGGATAGATTAATTGATTGATGAATTGATTAATATTAATTTGCAATACTACTATGGGCAAAAAACAGTAACACTTTTTAATTTAAATTTCGCGCGAAAACTCATTTGTTGAAGTATCTTAAAAGTGGATTCTGAGATTTTACGATGAGTGAAATCATTCAACAAAGAAATTCGATTACATGTTGTGTGTGGAATTAAATTTCTGGTGCTAAAAAAATATTCAGAATGTTGGAAAAGGCCTTCGGAGATAATTGTTTGTCGCGAGCGAGTATTTTTGGTTGGTAAAGAAAGCGGTGTTTCAGAATCGACGATTAACAGTCGGAGATCTTACTGATATCGTTGCAATATCGAAAGAGTCAGTGAACACCATTTCTATACTCTTGAAATCAGTTGCTACAGAGTATTATAGTTTTGTTTACTTAACGGTTGTACGTATCATCTAAAACTAAGCGAGATAAATATAGAATAGATAAATAAATATATATATATAAATGATCAGGATGAGAGAAAATTGAGATCAAGGAGGATAATTTTGTGAGAACGACATAGATTTTGAAGAATAAATTAAAAAGTTTAAAATTATGAAGAAAGTCATACCATTCTTGTTTTGTTGAAACTAGGAAAAGCTTTGGTTCAGTAACCCCTGCATTTTTATTAATATATTCTGGTTATACGGAAATATAATGTTAGGGATAATGTGTTTCTTGTAATGACATATCCCCTAATTTTGTGGTTCTCTTAATAGCGCAAGAAATAATGTTATCTTTTATAGTCTAACTCACTCACGAATACTAAATTACGATTCCATTAGGATTTGAAAAATTATCCATTTTAACATATGTACAGTATTTATTCTTAATTTTATTTAATTTAAAAATTGTATGTGCATAAGATGCAATAGGGCGCAAATCTTTGTATAGGATGGCGAATATCGGTCGAGGGTTTTTTGCCTATACGAGTATTTCGTAGGTTGCACAGATAAAACTTTTCCTACTGATGAATCTAAGCACAAGCACAAGCTGGTTAAAAAAGGAGATAAAAAACAGGGTAATTTTGGTACCATCAGTTCCCCAATAAAGTCCTAGGAGTGTTGTTAGACAAACACTCTAGCTATAGGATCCAAATTATGAGTTTTGCTGTACATTGATAATTCAAAAATTCACTATATTTCCTATTCATAATTAAATGTATAATATTATTTTCTTATTTAATTAACACAATAGTATTTGCACCACATTGATTTTATGAATATTTAAATTATATTAGTTCATTGCAATAGGTAGAAAGGAAATATGTAGCAACCAAAATTGTTGCAAATTTTATGACAAAAATGTTAAATGCATAGAGCGGAAGCGAACGCATTTAATTAACGCTTAATGGCAGCGTTGCAGCGTTAAGTTGGAGAGAGAAGTACGCTACTACACAGATATAAGTGCACTCACACATACAAGCAAATAGAGTACACGTTTAAATAGTGAAATGCTAATTTACATAGCATTATATGCGCTCAAATTCAAACCGCTACCGCTAATAGATACCGCAATTGAATTCGCTTTGATAGCATCAAATGCGTGAGCGGTTTTGCATTCACAAAAAGATTCTAGCAACGGTATGTGCGCTTATGTATATCCGGTAAATCAGGTTGGAAATTTAGACGAAGATCACCGATGCGTATGAATAACATTTACGACGAAATTAACTAGACATTTGGTTTTTCATTCTAATTTGTCGCTAAATTATGCATTTTAAAAGCATATAAATACTTACTATATAATTTGAAGATAGTATTAGATTGATTTCATTATCTTATGTAACGAAATAGTATACGAGGGCTGCTATATATAATAGGGATATTTATCAACGAAAATGTTTTTTTTTTTTTTTTTGAAAATAGGCATATTTCGTCCCCTCAATATAACAATAGCGTATGTGCTGATACGCCATTATTTTTTTATTGCATATTTAGAATCTCCATCATTGATTCTATGTCTGGTCAAAATTTCGTCAAATTCTACTTCCACAAAGTGGGTCAAAATGTCATTAGAAAAAATGGTGTATAATTTCATGTTCAAAAATTTCCTTCAATAAGTGTATAGACATCTGATTTGACAAAAACTTTAAACTCGATTTTCTCAAAACCCAAAAAAAATTATACGCTATTGTTATATTGAGGGGACGATTTATAAACGAACATTTTTTTTTCGTTGGATTTGGCTCGTCTTGGAAGACCCACACGGTCGATTGCTGTTTTGTTTTGGGGCTCATACGCATAGATCCATGATTCGTCACCTGTGACGATCTTATAAACGTCTTTTGAAGCACCGCGATCGTATTTTTTCAGCATTTCTTTACACCAATCCACACGAGCCTTTTTTTGAGCGATTGTCAAATTGTACGGGATCCAACGAGAACAAACCATTTTTACGGCCAGGTGTTCACGCAATATCGAATGTATGCTGGTGGGAGAAATGCATAGGCATGCCTCTATCTGAGGGTATGTTACATGACGGTCTTGCATTATCAGTTCACGTACGGCATCGATGTTTCCTGGCACAACGGCTGTTTTTGGACGACCTTCACGGAATTCGTCTTTAAGCGAGCGTATGCCACGATTGAATTCGTTGTACCAGTTTTTCACAGTGCTATAGGATGGTGCTTCATAGCCATGCAAAGGTTTTAGTTCATCGATGCACTCTTGTCATGATAATCCACGTCGAAAGTTGTAAAAAATTTTTTTTTTTTTTGTTTCAATATCTTTTTTATTTATTGAATCTGCTTTTTGTTTTGAAAGCCTAACAATAAGTAATAAAATCTTAAACCTATTTAAAAACTAGACACGCTCAAGCAAATGATTGAGGTGTTTTGGTGATACATTGCTCCTCAGTACGCGGGCATATCTCTTCTTTTAAGGCGTGTTTGATTGCAGGAATGTACCAAAGCATTAGCCAAAGGGTTTGGGTGATCACGGAGTTTACATATATATTTAATTCTGCTGTCTTCTACTTCTTTCGTTACCATAGAAATACCAAGGTCTTTATGGATATTCTCATTACGCATGTACCATGGTGAACACGTGATTGATCTAAGCATTTTTGATTGGAACCTTTGTATTATGTCTATATTAGTTGCACAGGTCGTACCCCACAGTTGAATGCCATACATCCAAATCGGCTTTATGACCGCATTATATAAAAGCACTTTGTTGTCTAGGCTAAGTTTGGAGTTTTTATTTAATAGCCAATTTAAATTTGCAGCTCTTATCTTCATGCAAGTTATTTTACTAGATATATGTTTTTTCCACGTAAGTCTTCTATCTAGGTGAATACCAAGATAGGTTACTTCATTCGCTTGGGGTACTAAAATATTGTTAATTTTTATTGCCGGACACATTTTTGGTCTAAGCGAAAATGTAACATGCTTACACTTTTGTTCATTTACCTTTATACGCCAGTTAGCTAGCCATTCTTCGACAAACTTTAAGTGCTCGGCTAATATTCTTGATGCTATTATGTGGCATTTGTTACGGCTCACTATAGCTGTGTCGTCAGCAAAAGTAGAAGTTAATACATTGTTAGCTGTTGGAAGATCTGCTGTATATATGATGTATAGTGTTGGGCCTAGAACACTGCCCTGGGGTACACCAGCCCTTATCTGTCTTTCATCAGATATGAAATCTCCCACTTTTACCATAAATTTTCTATTTTTTAAATACGATTCCAATGTTTTATATAACTTTGAAGGTAGAATATTTTTAATCTTGTATAAAAGGCCCTCATGCCATACCTTATCAAACGCCTGAGCCACGTCTAGAAATATAGCTGAACAGTACTCCCTGTGCTCAAATGCTTTTCTTATTTCGTTAGTAATTCTATTTACTTGCTCAATCGTGCTATGTTTTTCACGAAACCCAAATTGGTGCATTGGTACTATATTATTTTCGTGGAGGAAAGGAGTCATCTTTGATAGTAACAATTTTTCAAATATCTTAGAAAGACAGGGTAGAAGACTGATTGGTCTGTATGAAGACGGCTGTGTTAAGTCTTTCCCAGGTTTGTCTATCAAGATGATCTGCGACTTTTTCCACGAATTTGGATAGTGTCCGAGATTAAGAATTGCATTGAAGAGCAAAGAGAGCACCTTTACGGCAATGTTTGGTAACTCAATTAGCATTTTTGGGGTAATATTATCATGTCCAGGTGATTTTTTGGGGTTAAGCTCTTTTATTATTCTAGTAACTTCAGAAGTAGAAGTCCTAATAGACACATGCGACTCTTTTGCGGTATTGGGCAAGGTTGGCAACTCAAAGTTGTTCTTTGGGCAATTGGGTTGAAATACCTTTTCTAGGTGATTTGCAAAGCAATTTGCCTTATCCTCATCACTACGTGCCCAATTACCATTCAACTGTCTTAGAGGCATGTTGGAATCTACTGGTGGCTTGAAAGACTTTTGTGCTTTCCAAAGAGAATTTTGCTTGCGAGAATTTGGACACAGTTTCTTTATATAATTTTCAGTGTTGTGTTCCTCTTCGCATTTAAGCGCTTTTTTTAACTTTCGTACAGCAGATTTCAGTTGAAGCAGACATGAAGGGGATCGATTTAACTGCCATTCCCGCCTAGCTCGCCTTTTCTCATTTACAAGTTTCTCTATTTCATTATTGGTGATCTTTCTAAAACCAACTGGTTTGTTGTTTCTTTTTGGTGTTGCCAATACAGCTGCATTTCATCAATGTCTCTTCCTGTATTTATTTTGCAATCAATATTGATGTGGGTGCTGATATACTTTCTATATTTCAACCAGTTAGTTTTATGTGATCTTAGAGAAACTTTCGGCTCAAATAACATGGGCTGTTCGTATAACTTTATTAGTACAGGAGAATGATCAGATGATAAGTCTGTACATGTGTCAGCTGTCATAAGCGATCTATCTATATTTTTGACTACAGCAAAATCTATTAAGTCTGGTATTTTTCTTCTATCACTGGGCCAGTATGTCGGCTTACCAGGAGATATTATATCCAGTTTATTATGCTTATTCATAATAGTGTAGTACAACTGTCGTCCTTTCGGATTAATAAGACGTGAGCCCCAGTATGTGTGTTTTGCGTTATAATCTCCACCTGCTAGAAATCTTTGACCTAGTGTTCCAAAAAAGTCTTTAAATTCGATTTATGTAATTTTAAAACGAGGTGGACAGTATATAGCCGTAAGGTTTAAGTCACAACCCCGATTTTTTAGTGATATTGTTGTAGCTTGTAACTGTGGTGTAGCATGAGATTCTAGAGCATAGTGGTTTAAACGATTTCTAATCAACACTGCCGTGCCACCATGCGCTTTTCCATCCGGATGATTTGTAACGTATAGTCTAAATCCCGGTATATTGAAATTATTTTTATTTGTTAGATGAGTTTCTGAAATAAGCATTACATCTATATTCCTTTCAGACAGAAATCTGATAATCTCTAATTTATGTTGGTTAACACCGTTAGCATTCCATATACAGATATTTAGTAAGCTCATTTTTTACTTAATAAATTTTGCAGCATTTGATTTTGTGATTTTATTAAATCTTGGATCATGTTTTGCATGGTAGACATAAATTGAGTCATACACTGTGTAAGATTTATAATCATAGTTTCAATACCTCCATTTGGAGGATTTTGCGGCAGTTGCATTTGCACAGTGTTGCCTTTCACCACATTTGCATAGCTTCCTTGCATATTATTATTGTTAGAAGTAAAATGATTTGAACTTTTTTCCGAGGTTGCTATTATTTCATTACTGGGTGTCTGTAACATTTGGTTACGACGAGCTTTAATGCCCTGTGACAACTTCGATTTCAAATCTTTATATACGGGGCAACCTCTGTAGTTAGCAGTGTGATTTCCCCCACAATTGCTGCATTTTTTATTTAAATCCTCTTTTTTAAGAGTACATTTAGAAGTAGGGTGTAGATCACCACACACCACACAGACACTGCGTAGAGTGCAATATGCTTTCGTGTGTCCATACTCTTGGCAGTTTGTACATTGTACTGGACCATTTTTCTTGTGTGGTTCCTCAACGGTAATTCTGCGATGGAGCAGATATTTTAAATTGTAAATCGGGTGTATTTCATTTTTCTTTAGTTGGTTACAATTTGGCATCAGTTCTATTTTGAACATTGGTTGTGGGACTTTGTTCCTGTTAAAAATATTTACTACTGATTTGATGCTAAAACCACCTTCTTCCAGTGCGTCTTTCACATCGATAGAGTCTTCCGAAGACTCAATTCCTTTTATGACAACAACTAGTCCTTTTGAGCTCTTCAGTTGGTATAAGTAGTAATTTTTGTTATTATTTGACAAGTACTTTACAATATCCATGAAACTTTTTTCAGTGTACGTTTGAATTTTTGTTTCATCAATATTTCCTTTTTTCAAGGGCACAATATGAAAATTGTTTGTGCCTATTAAATTGCTTAATTTGGAGACAAGTGCATTTGAGCTACGCTCACGCAAATAAATTGGAGGGGGTTTTGCATTAACGACTGTGGTGGTATCCTTCGCATCGTCGTCTGAACTCTTGCTTAGTAAGGCAAATCTGTTGCCATTTAAAACTTCCGTTGTATTTACATTTGGTGTGCCGACTTGAAATTTTTTAGAATTGACCGCTGACTTTGAAAAATGATCGCACGAAAATGTTCACGAGTTAATTCCATTTTTTGGCCAAGATGAATTTTTTAATTCCCTGTACATAAAACAATTCACGATTAAATGACGAAGCGTTCTGAGTGATGTTATGCTAAAAAATGTCAAACTTTCCAATGGAAATGTCAGATTGCACCTGGCAACACTTAGTGTTGCCTAGTCCAGAAATATATGTGGCAACACTATGATCTATTACTTTTAAAATGCAACCGTATGCTATCCTGATGTTGCCTTTAATCGTATCGTCGCTTTACACTTACATTCGTTTGAAAAGGCAAGGCATCAAACACTACAACTTTGAGTTTATGCTTTGTTCTGGAAAAACCCGTCAACGAGTAAGGATCACTACATTGTAAAAGCATTTAATTGTCACTACATAGTAAAAGCATTTAATTATCACTACATTGTAAAATCCTTTAATTGGTGACCCCGACGACCAGAGGTAATTCAGCGCCCAGATTAATCCGGTGTTCAGCGTACTCCAGTGCTCAACGCGATCGCGATCCTGTGCCATCTTCCTTTTTCATCACGTGCACGTACAAAGGCGTGAACAGTGCAGCTTAGATCATCGATTTTCCGGATTCCAGTGACATGATGAATGATAGCATGGCCGTTTCAGGTGGAAGCAGCGGTGTCGAGTATATTTCAACACAAAACGTTTCGCCCAGACTTCCGCTGCCCTCGGTGTCAGAGGATAACATCGAGGCATATTTTTATTCGCTAGGTTTCTGGTTTGAAGCCTCGCGAGTTTTTGACGATTCAGTGAAATTTAACATTGTGTTAGCAAGTGTGGCTCCGGCAAAACTAATTGAAATGCGCACTATTATCGACGACACGCCTCTTACAGATAAATACGGGTATATTCAGCGGAAAATTATTGATATTTTCACCGAAAGCCAGCAGCGCCGCCTCCAACGGGTTTTAAAGGAGCTACCGCTGGGCGATCGTAGACCCAGCGAGTTGTATCACGAGATGCGACGCACTGCTGGACCCGCACTCAGCGAGAGCATTCAGCACGATATGTGGGTTAGTCGTTTACCGCCGTACGCCCAGGCGGCCATTATCGCGACAAACGCTCCTATCGGTGAGAAGATAAAAATCGCGGATTCCATCTCAGAGTGCTTAGAGATGAAAGTTGGTAACCAGATTTGCGAGGTTAGCACCGAACCGTCGTTTCCAGATGAGTGGTCGAATCTTCGAGCTGAAGTCGCTGCTTTAACAAAGAAGGTCAATCAATCTAGAGTGCACACAACAGCGCTCTACATCTTCAAGTGCCTCACGCAGCAGAAGAGGCACGCTCAATGTACCGTGCTTGTGCTGGTACCATACGAAATTCGGGGCAAACGCCACAAAGTGTCGACAGCCGTGTACATTCACACAGTCGCCGCCTCAAATCGTCGAGTAGGTGGGCGAAGCTAATCCAGTATCAGGGCTCGGCAAATACCCTGATATACAAAGGAGCTATCGACTCTGCATCTACTTACGATACATCAGCGAAAATGAAATTTCTCATAGACTCAGGTGCAGATGTCTCTGTCATACCCAAGTCAACAAAATTAGCTCATGCTCACCCATCATCAACACTCCTGTTTGCCGCGAATGGCTCCACCGTATCCAGTTACGGTGAAGTCATGCTTAAACTTAATCTTAACCTGCGGAGGGAATTCCTCTGGAATTTTATTGTCGCAGACGTATCGCAAGCCATTCTTGGTGCCGATTTTCTTGGGTACTATGGCTTGATTGTCGATTTGCAAGGCCAGCGTCTTGTCGATCGCACAACATCGCTTAAATCACCGTGTATAGTAACGCAAGGCCAATTTTCGAAAATCTCAACAATCAACGCTTCGCAAAAATTCTCAGGTATTCTGAAGGAATTTTTAGAACTCACGTGTCCACCAGCGCCAGGCAGTCGAACAGACGCTTCCATAGTTCATCAAATCACTACCATCGGTCAACCTGTTTCTGCCAGGCCACGACGTCTATCACCGGAGAAGCTCGCCGCTGCACGCGCCGAGTTCGAATTACTAATCAACCTCGGCATTTGTCGCCCTTCAAAAAGCAGCTGGGCGAGCCCGCTCCACCTCGTTCGGAAAGCTGACGGACCGCTACCATTCTGCAAGATTTCTCAACGGTTTTAGCAGGTAAGACAATCTTTTCTAAAATTGATCTGCAAAAAGCCTTCCACCAGGTGCCAATACACCCTGATGACATCTGTAAAACAGCAATTACGACACCCTTTGGGTTATTTGAATTTACCCATATGACCTTCGGTTTGCGGAACGCCGCACAAACCTTCCAGCGACTAATCAATGAGGTGTTTAGAGGATTGTACTTCGCATTTACGTATTTAGACGACGTTTGTATCGCATCCAAATCAACTGAAGAGCACCAGGAACATCTCCGAATGGCGTTTCGTCGATTACAAAATTACAAATCAAAGATTAATGTTTCAAAATCACAGTTTGGCGTTACGGAATTGGGTATCCTTGGTCATTCGATCACCAAGGATGGTATAAGCCCGCTCCGCAGCCGCGTCGAAGCGATAACACACTTTAAGCTACCTACTGTAGCAAAGGAGCTTAAACGCTTTCTCGCCACACTTAACTTCTACCGCAGATTTTTGCCCAATGCGTTACAGCATCAAAGCTCTATTTTTGCGATGGTGCCCGGCAACAAGAAAAACGATAATCGCAAGCTCATTTGGACAGAAGACGCCGTACGCCATTTTGAGGCCTGTAAAAACCAACTTGCGAACTGCGCTGTTCTAGCACACCCTCTACCCAACGCAGAGCTGTCGCTTTGGGTAGACGCATCCGACTTCGCAGCTGGGGCAGTTTTAAATCAAGTAGTCAACGGGGACCTCCAACCTCTTGGATTTTTTTCGCGCAAATTCTCTCCAGCGGAAACACGCTACAGCACCTACGATCGCGAACTCACCGCACTCTACTTGGCTATGCGCTACTTTCGTTACATGGTGGAAGGTCGACTCTGCCATGTGTATACCGACCACAAGCCGCTTACTTTAGCGTTTCGTCAGCAGTTACACAAAGCATCAGATCGCCAAGTCAGACAGTTGGACTTCATTTCTCAAATCACAACTGATATTCGGCATGTTAAAGGGGAAGAGAATGTCGCAGCCGATCTACTTTCGCGGATACAGTCACGGCTGCTACTATCAATTACGATGCACTTGCGGATGATCAACAAAAAGATAACGAATTGCAGTCATACTTATCCGGTAAAGTTCATCATTCACTAAAACTTAAAAGTTTTCCATTACCTTTCAACATCAAGAAAGTGGTTTGTGATGTGTCTACAGGTCGATTTCGTCCCTTTGTAACTTCGAAATTTCGTCAAGTATTTCTGCAATCTACGCACAACCTATCACACCCTGGCATACGAGCCACCGTCAGGCTCATGGTGGAGCGATTTGTGTGGCCAGGAATTCAACGTGACAGCAGGGCTTATGCAAAAACTTGCTTACAATGTCAGCGAATCAAGGTCATCCGACATAATTCGAGTATTCTGCAACGTCGACACGTTTTGGACACTTGCACATCGACATCGTTGGACCGTTTCCACTGTCGGAGGGCAACAGGTACTGCCTAACTGTGATCGACCGCTTTACCCGATGGCCAGAGGCATTCCCTGTTCCGAACATGACAGCACCGATCGTGGCTAGGGCTTTGGTAAACGGCTGGATCGCACGCTTTGGAGTGCCTTCGGATATTACGTCGGACCTCGGCCGACAATTTGAGAGCGCCCTGTTTCAGCAGCTACTCCAATGGCTCGGCGTGTCGCACTTGAGGACAACACCGTACCACCCACAAGGTAACGGACTTATAGAACGGTGGCATCGAACACTTAAATCTGCCATACTCTGCCACAAGGTAGACCAATGGACAACATATCTGCCGCTTATCCTACCAGGTCTTCACTCTGCCTTCAAAGTCGACATTGGCTCTACGCCCGCAGAGCTGGTGTATGGTACACCGCTACGACTTCCTTCGGACTTCTTCATCGAGCAGCGTGGACCAGCCGACGAATCAGAAACCGTGCGAGAGTTACGGCGCATTATGCAGGATATTCGCCCTGTAGATACAGCCTGGCACACTACAAAGACACCATTTGTTCACAGTGGCCTCAAGACATGCGAGCACGTCTTCATTCGAGATGATTCTGTTAAACCATCGTTGTCACCACCGTACCGAGGTCCATTACAAGGCCGTCCAAGCGCACATCGAACTCATTTCATAGTTGAGGTTAAACGCAGGCAAAAACCAAAAAGTTTCTGTTGACCGCTTGAAGCCAGCGTTCATAACACCTTCCAACGACTCACTAGGAGGGGAGTACTGTGGCAACACCATGATCTATTACTTTTAAAATGCAACCGTATGCTATCCTGATGTTGCCTTTAATCGTATCGTCGCTTTACACTTACATTCGTTTGAAAAGGCAAGGCATCAAACACTACAACTTTGAGTTTATGCTTTCTTCTGGAAAAACCCGTCAACGAGTAAGGATCACTACATTGTAAAAGCATTTAATTGTCACTACATAGTAAAAGCATTTAATTATCACTACATTGTAAAATCCTTTATAAAGGGTGATTTTTTAAGAGCTTGATAACTTTAAAAAAAAAAAAAAACGCATAAAATTTGCAAAATCTCATCGGTTCTTTATTTGAAACGTTAGATTGGTTCATGACATTTACTTTTTGAAGATAATTTCATTTAAATGTTGACCGCGGCTGCGTCTTAGGTGGTCCATTCGGAAAGTCCAATTTTGGGCAACTTTTTCGAGCATTTCGGCCGGACTAGCCCGAATTTCTTCGGAAATGTTGTCTTCCAAAGCTGGAATAGTTGCTGGCTTATTTCTGTAGACTTTAGACTTGACTTAGCCCCACAAAAATTATCTAAAGGCGTTAAATAGGCATTGGATCTCTGGTGGCCAACTTACGGGATCCAATTTATTGAGATGCATTGTTGTCCGAAGTTTTCCCTCAAAATGGCCAGTAGAATCGCGAGAGATGTGTGGCATGTAGCGCCATTCTTGTGAAAACCACATGTCAACCAAGTTCAGTTCTTCCATTTTTGGCAACAAAAAAGTTTGTTAGCATCCCGAACGATAGCGATCGCACATTCAACGTAACGTTGCGTCCAACAGCATCTTTGAAAAAATACGGGTCCAATGATTCCACCAGCGTACAAAAAACACACCAAACAGTGCATTTTTCGGGAATGCCATGGGCAGTTCTTGAACGGCTTGTGGTTGCTCTTCGCCCCAAATGCGGCAATTTTGCTTATTTACGTAGCCATTCAAACCAGAAATGAGCCTCATCGCTGAAACAAAATTTGTCGCTAAAAAAGAAAAAGACCGAACACTGATTTTGGTATAATAAAATTCAATGATTTGCAAGCGTTGCTCGTGTAGTAAGTCTATTCATGATGAAATGTCAAAGCATACTGCGCCTCTTTCTCTTTGACACCATGTCTGAAATCCCACGTGATCTGTCAAATACTAATGCCAGAAAATCCGAACCTCAAAAAAATCACCCGTTATGTATGTATCCACCCCCCCCCCCCCCCACCCAAATTAGTTTCACACCCTCGTCGAGACCCCACTGGGCTGGCCAGGGCATTATTTTTGTTTTTAAATGTTATTTAAATATATTCTAGGAGTGTAACAAACGACTTGCGCTTCCACGTAGCTTCCTAGAATTGTTATTGTCTATAGAATCAGAAAAAAAATTCAAGGATATCGTATCGAAAAGGACGAAAAAAGGATGTTATAATATTACACCTTAGTCGAGACCAATGGTGCTTGGCTAGACCCCATATGTTTTGTATGAAAATATATGAACTTTGGAATGTTTCTATCACTTCGCACGGTTAATTTATCTGTTTTCATGTTCATTACATGTCCAAATTGGTTTGTATGTTTATCTAGGTCAAATACTTTAGCCGCTAGAGCGTTTTAAAGGTTAAGAAAAAATGTATTTTTTCTCAAACTGTTACATTTTTTGTGAACGCTATTGCGACGCCCCTGGTAGAGATAGAGGGAAGGTTGAGGGCTTCCCTGAAAGCCCCAGGGGCGAACTAACTCGCAAAATGGTTTGGATCTCCCCCGGCCCCATACCTCTCCAACTGTAGTGAAACAAAGGGGGGGACATGGTGAGAACCCATTTTCGCTTATTGCCACGCCCCCGGTGGGGCCTTGGGGGCAATTGGGCCTTGGATTTATACATTTCCTGAAAGCTCTTTAAATTACCCAACCGGTGCAATTTATTTGACCAACCTAAGTCAAATACGTCAAATACTTTAGCCGCTAGAGCGCTTTAAAAGGTTAAGAAAAAATGTATTTTTTCTCAAAATGTTACATTTTTTGTGAACGCTTTTGCTACGCCAAGTGTGAACAAAGCGGTAAATTTGATTTCAATCAAATTGAGAGGTAAGAAATTTCAAAAATCTATCTATATTGTACATATATGAGCGTAAATACAACACATATTTCCATACAAATGTATGTAAACACATAGGGGCCTAGCCAAGCACCATTGGTCTCGACTAAGTGTATCAGACCGTTGGTCTCGACGAGGGTTAAATTATTGTAAATTAAGAAACATTCTAGCATTCTCATAAAAACATAATAATATACCACTTACAAGTTGAGATACCGATATCTTTCCACATTGCTTGATTAGAAGGCCCCATGTCCGAAACGACTCCAACGACTGTAAAGTCTGCTGAATATAGTTTTGAGATTATGTTCTCCAATGTATTTTTCTTTATTTTATACTCAAATCCATAAAAAATAGGTTGCTTCCATGAGGACACCAATCCTCGAACGAATACAAATTGCACATAGTTTGATGGTTTTCTCACGACTCTCTCCATCGGATCATACTCATAGCATGAAGCTATTTTCATCTCATCTATGGAGAGCACACAGATCCGTTCCTGTTTACTTAATTTACTATGTTCCATAAGTTTAATCACATTTTCTAAAAGCCCTTCATCCATTTTCAATTTTCGCACCCAGTTATTCAAAGTGGCCACACACGGAAGAGGATAACCATTTTTTAGCAAATGCCTATATGCTCTCGGTCCTGATGCATGTAAGATAACGGCCGATGAAATGTCTGACCATGACAATGTATATTTTTATTTACAATCAGCTTCATAATCTGACCTTCCGTAAAAAACTTTTTCACTGCGGTTACAAGCTTACTCGAGCTCGCTACTTCACTCTCTAGCGACCTAACTTGAAGTTCTAAATTTTTCTATTCCGTGGCAACTATATGTTCTGCATCGCTAATACATAAGAAAATGATACGGCTTTCAGCTCAGATAGATATTAACAACTAAGAAAAATCGTTATATTGTATGCTTTATACTTTTCATGAACATATAATAAGTACCATGTTTTGTATGATCAATTAGTTGTTTAGAAGGTGAAAATATAACGCAAAATGTATGACATGTTGTAAGGGAGCTATTTGTTACTGTCATTTTATTTAATCGGTTCCGACAAATGACTACCCTTACATGTAAACGTATTAGCCATATCACATTAAAATTTAGTCTAAAGACACCCCAAAGTATATTCACATTATACAACGAGGAGTATTAATAAAAACGCATGGCACCACGATATCTTACCATATGTAGGTAAAATAATCAGTTTTTGTGCGTTATATTTTCAAAAGATTTTCATTATACAATATGTTCATGTGATACTTTGCAAGGCAATTTTCCTCTACAGGTTAGAGAGGGCTTGATGCATGACCTTGTTTAAACCAGACAACCAAAAATAACTTACTCGGTTTGAACAGCTGCGTTGGCAAGAGCATTATTAAAAAACGCTTGGTTCTCGTTCATGTGCACCAGAAATTTACACCAATTCCACAACAGAAACTCCTTACCACAAAAACTACAGCACAGCATGTATAGCTTCCGATCAGTTGTTAAAATTTTCGCGAAATATTTCCTCCGTCTTAAAATGTAGCCCACATATTCTCGATGACAAACTGAGTTGTACGCCATATACTTCCATTTCTTCCGTTGCGATTTGTCAGTTGGAGCACAAAACATTGGTAAGTTGCTTCCATGAGTTGTTTTGCATAGGCAACAAGTATTCGGCATTTCATTCAGTTATTTAAAAAAATATTTTTTTCGTTTTGAAATTTGCTTACTTTTGAATTTCCGAATTTGAATTTTTGAATAAATGTAAGGGTTAAGTCAGTGACAACATTCATGTCAAATAAGCGTAAAGAAAAATTAAATGTCATATACTTAGTTCACTTTGTTGAATACACTTTGGGAGTGCTAATATCCCGCTGCTAAAAATATCTAAGCACCTTTCCTGCTCAACACGTTTACTTTGCCATTGTGGCTTCGTGGTGACAAGTATTTAATTTAGGGATTAATTTTCATGGGGAACTTTTAAATAAATAGAGTGCAAGTACGATGCCACCGTCAACTTAGGTTAATTGAGAAAGCGAAACCATTTAATAAAATTATTGTTGACAATAAAATTATAAAGTGGAAAGTGATATAATATACCTATGTGATAATCTTGCGAAAAAGTTATATAATTATTTTAATTGTCTAACTTAAAGGTAAATGAATACCCATTGAAGTATATTTTGATTTTTATACATGCCCTATATACTTAACTTCCTTGAATGACGCAATTTTAAGGGCCACATATAGTGAAACTAATTGTTTTAGCAATAACCGATTTTGGATCTAAAAAAATCGTAAAAATTTAATAATAAAAATAATGTTTAGAATCTTTAAAATTTTATTAAATATATTAGATACTAGAGGCCCCGTCCACGTTTTACTGTGGCTGACACATAGGTAGTACTGCTAATACCATCTATATGATAACTAACGGGTGATTTTTTTGAGGTTAGGATTTTCATGCATTAGTATTTGACAGATCACGTGGGATTTCAGACATGGTGTCAAAGAGAAAGATGCTCAGTATGCTTTGACATTTCATCATGAATAGACTTACTAACGAGCAACGCTTGCAAATCATTGAATTTTATTACCAAAATCAGTGTTCGGTTCGAAATGTGTTTCGCGCTTTTTTATCGACAAATTTTGTTCAGCGATGAGGCTCATTTCTGGTTGAATAGCTACGTAAATAAGCAAAATTGCCGCATTTGGGGTGAAGAGCAACCAGAAGCCGTTCAAGAACTGCCCATGCATCCCGAAAAATGCACTGTTTGGTGTGGTTTGTACGCTGGTGGAATCATTGGACCGTATTTTTTCAAAGATGCTGTTGGACGCAACGTTACGGTGAATGGCGATCGCTATCGTTCGATGCTAACAAACTTTTTGTTGCCAAAAATGGAAGAACTGAACTTGGTTGACATGTGGTTTCAACAAGATGGCGCTACATGCCACACAGCTCGCGATTCTATGGCCATTTTGAGGGAAAACTTCGGACAACAATTCATCTCAAGAAATGGACCCGTAAGTTGGCCACCAAGATCATGCGATTTAACGCCTTTAGACTATTTTTTGTGGGGCTACGTCAAGTATAAAGTCTACAGAAATAAGCCAGCAACTATTCCAGCTTTGGAAGACAACATTTCCGAAGAAATTCGGGCTATTCCGGCCGAAATGCTCGAAAAAGTTGCCCAAAATTGGACTTTCCGAATGGACCACCTAAGACGCAGCCGCGGTCAACATTTAAATGAAATTATCTTCAAAAAGTAAATGTCATGAACCAATCTAACGTTTCAAATAAAGAACCGATGAGATTTTGCAAATTTTATGCGTTTTTTTTTTAAAAAAAGTTATCAAGCTCTTAAAAAATCACCCTTTATTATTTAGATTATGAATATTAGTTAAGGAGATTGATTAAATTGTGAGTTTTGTCTTAAGGATACCTTCAAGATATTAGCATCTCTAAGAGCCATCATTTCACTTAAAATCTCGGAAATAATTTAAATAAAAAAAACGATGTCTTTGATGTAAGCATGCAAAGGGTCTATATTATCATTCTTATTATAACTTTTTTACTTAATATTTCTTTTATAGAGAAATAGGAGCCCGGAGCTGGGTGGTGACGACGTCGAACATTTTAATCAAAACTTGAATGCTGCGCACGGAATGGGTGTCGCAAAACGAATGTGTCCTATGCGATAATCCAATTAATTTTTATTGGTTTGGCGGTATGCGATGTCGTCGTGTGGTGATGCTCTCATGTGTGATGTGATGTGTTAGGATGCGCCAGTTTTTCCCGGGTAGAGTGAAGGGAAGCTTAATTCATTTAAATAGAGATATAGCATTTTTGGTGAAGTAACTTGTGTTAGTTTGCAAAAAAATTAATCAAAACGCATTGGTGAAATCAACCGAGTCCAATCGGAAGTCAAGCTAGTGGACTGCATATTATCAAACGGTTCTCAAGCGTGGAAAGACAAAAATATCGGTTGGCAAGGTTATTCCGTCCGTCGATTGGGATGCTCGTGGTATATTATTCATCAAATGATTACTGAGCCAGTTTTAATCCATTTCACTGTGCGTTTGGAGCCACTTCTATTCTACCATTCCAAATATTGAGCAATTATATTAATTTTTAGGAAAGATCACTTTGAAATTGCACGCATATACTTCATCGTTCCCGTTTAAATATTGCATTGCTCTGTGCAATGCTTCGAAAAGATTTCTGTATATCTCAAATTATAATAGACCTTTTTATCAACACTCCGATCATTCGGCCATATTTTTTATGCTCCTTCTTAAAAAAAAAATTCCTCGTTCAGGAGCAAAATCAGTATAACTCATGTTATAAGCATGTGTGGATATGCAAATTTTTAGTTACTTCTTTTAATTTTTGAATAACAATTACAAACAATTCAAACATAGATAATTATAATTTAAAATATAATTTTTGTTTTTATAAAAAGTATCATATATTTTTACCCTGATTCTAAGCTACCTCCCCACCAATTTTCAGCCAAATCGGTTTAGCCGTTCTAGAATTATAAATGGTGTAACTAGCACGACTTTCTTTTTTGTATATAAATTCTTCAAATATTATATTTTGACCGATCCTGGACTTGCTTGTACTATTTGGAGTGAGTGATTTTCTTTTGTATATTGATGGTAAGGCTGTAGTGCCACTATTAGACATAATTATGTGGTAAAAATTACAATTAAGTAATAGTTACTACAATTAAGGTAAATATAAAATTATTAATTTTTGGGCTTGAGCTCGTAATAAACTTATGTTTCATAAAATGCAATGCAAATTTTTCGCTCTACGGAGCGGCTAATTTTATTTAAAAGCTATTTTACTATTAACGAAAAAAAAAACAAAATAAATGCAGTTAATCCTCAAAACAACTCCAATTCAACACGGCTCCACTCGTTAAAGTACAACATAAAAACGAAATATAACAAAGGCAAACCCAACTTAAAGAAGGAAGTGCAACACAGTCGAATGTTTGAAAAGAGAAATCACTCGGAGAGGCTGCATAGTGAGTCAGCCACTAAAACTTTTACATGAGCTCTTGGCGCTTCGAACCTTAGGCGCTTGTTCAATTGCGGTTGGCATACAGCTCTAGGAAAATAATTTATACATCAATTGAAATTGCATTGAGGCATGCAAATTTAATAAGCAAATGTTTAAAAGTGTGTTGAAGTATGAAGCATGAAAATTGCGAGGAAAATTCCCGAAGTCGCTGCCGGGCCAACCCCATTAATGTTGCTTTCAACGGCAAGTCGTGTAAATTATACATATGTACATACATATGTTAGGTGCTTTTTAACGACAGTGAAATGCATACTACAATTATACTTTGGATCGAAAACAGTTTAGGAGCACAGATCTAACTCTTAAGGAATACTGCCTGAAACTTCCTTCACTAGAAACAGCTTTGTTTATGTACTTTGAAACCCGTTATTAATTATAGGCATATGGACAAGTAAAAATTATTTGATATTTTCTAATTAAGTCAGCCCTGATTTTACTACCTTTTCAGCGTCATGCCGCAGGTATTGCTGCCGAGGCAAGAAAGTCATTTGTATACATGGCTACGAAGCACTGGGTTAAGGTAATTTTTCTTGTAGCGATCAGTATGAGTTTGATGACTGATCCAGGTTTTTAAATTTTAAGGGACAGCTTTTTTGTTTTAAAATTACCCTTCGTATAACTTATTTAACACCTTTTAAGAATGTTAGGGAAATATAAGAATTGTTCGCCTATCAAAGAATTAATAAATCTTTGAGGAGAGAATCAGTTACAGTTATCAGTTAAGATTATCTTTATTTTAGTAATAACTTTTTCGTGTTTGGCTTGGTTTCCCTTGATTTGATTTTTGTTTTACAACTGTTATTTCCTAGTAACCGCTGATCTTTTGCATTTTGTTGCTTTACAGGAGATTAAATAAAAAACAAAAATGCAATAACACTTTTACTGATAGACACATCCAACAGTGTCAAGGAAATTTTATTCATAAAATGATATTGGGTTGTCAAAAAAGTCTTGCGGATTTTCGCTAGTTGGCGCTGAAAGCGCGTAGTTCTAGTTTTATTCGTCGCATCGGGTCATGCTATACCTTTTTGGAAAGCTTATTTCACGCGCTAACACGTGTTTGATTGATCGTCGTTTATTTTAAGTCGTTCGTGAGTTATAGCGTCGCAAACATGGAGCAAAATAAAGAGAAAATACAGCATATTTTACAGTACTACTATGATAAAGGCAAAAATGCATCTCAAGCCGCCAATAAAATTTGTGCAGTTTATGGATCCGATACAGTTTCCATTTCCACCGCACAACGATAGTTTCAACGTTTTCGTTCTGGTGTAGAGGTGGTCGAGGATACGCCACGCTCCGGAAGGCCTGTCGTCGAAAATTGCGATAAAATCGCTGAATTGGTCGAAAGTAACCGGCATAGGAGTCATCAAACCATTTGAAGAAGCTTGGAGTCACTAAGAAGCTCGATGTATGGGTGCCACACGAATTGATTCAATAAAAATACCGCAAGACTGTTTTGACAAACCAATATTTATTGTATTTTTGGTATATGTGGTAGTTTGGTATGCTTTCAACTACCTGAATAATCGTAGCAACTTAAACATCTGTGCATATACATAAATATTGTAATTTCACCATTCAACATATTACCACTTCTACTCGAAAATTCGGAATGCTGTTAGCATAAAAAATTGTGCTTCGTGTGTGTCAGCCTTCTAACACACTTGATTATCACTTGAGCAAGGCTGCGTTAGGTATTAACTTCCAATTCGTTGGTTAGTAACTTTAATTAAAAGATATTAATTTTTTGTAAGAATATTAGCAACCACATACAAATATATATATACTCATTGCCGAAGTTTACATGGGGTGCAAAGTGCTCTGCGACCTTGAGATACATCTTTTATGGCAGCAGTAAATTTAAAATTGTAGTGGATGAAAATTATTATAACGCCACTTCATAATACCAAGTAAAATGAACTTAAAATAATTTGCATAAAAAACGTTTTATCATGTGCATACATGCTCACAAAAAAGTTCGAAGAATAAACAAATTTTTTTAATTTTCATTCAATCATATAATCAAGTACATGTTGTTGACCAGCAAATAAAGAAAGTATTGACTTATTTCGTATCTATAAAAAATATCAAAAAAATAGATTTCAAAGCTAAACAAAACCGAACAAACGTTATTTCCGATTTATTGTATATAATAAAGCTGATCAGGGTGTAACAAAATCCATCGACAGACAAAAATATCATCGAATGCTTTTTCAACAGTAACGGAGTTTTGTTTTTGCTTGCAGCGAAGGATATACTTTTTTTATCAATAGCCCGAAATGCTTCTCCTATTTTTGTTGATTTGATATAAGTATTAACGCACATAACTTATTATCAAATGCGTTTCAGTGGTGTAACTTCGTTGCTGTCTCTTGCTCAACCCGGAGGCAGAGTTAAGCATGCATTTGTAGTAGTGCATAGCCGTAAGCTTCACAATACGCATAAAAGTTGAACTAAAAAAGTTGAGCATATGAAAATACATACAGTATGCAAAATCCATATTCGTACACCACGTATTTTATAGCAATTTTACACATAAAAAAATATTGTTAATTAATTATAAAAAAAGTTATATGTTATTTTAAGTATACACGTATATATATTTCATTTTATTAAAAAAATTAATTTTTCTGAAAAAATTTCACATATTTAAGCAAACTTAACATTTTCTATAAAGCAAAGTTCATATTCGCACACTATTTAAAGTACAAAATAAATTAATGTTACGTAAAAATTAATATTTGGTTGGATAACCTTTTTGTTTTAAAACAGAATGTAAGCGTCGTGACATCGATTTCACCAATTTTTTGGTAAGTTTTGGACATATTTTTTCCCATTCTTTTCGTAAAGCTTGTTTAAGGTCCTGATGATTTCTAATGCTATAATTTTTTAATGAGTTTTTCAAGATAGACCATAAGTTCTCAATTGGGTTTATGTCAGGGCTCTGAGGTGGCGTTTTCAGGTATTTTGGACAGTTATATAATATCCAAAGCCTTGTATCTAATGCCGTATGTTTGGGGTCATTATCCTGCTGGAAGATGAAGCGACTTCCCAAACCCAATTTTTCAGCACTTTGGTGTAGATTTCGTTTTAGTATGTCTATATACTATCTAGCATTCATTATCCCATCAATAAAATGCAAGTTTCCTACTCCCGAAGCACTGAAACATCCCCAAACCATCACAGATGATACGCCGTGTTTAAATGTGGGTATAAGGTTTTGTTTACACAAGCTAGTATTTGCCTCCCTCCATATTTTTACTCTTCCATCGGACATCTTCAAGTTGAATTTTGATTCATCACTGAAAATCACCCTTTTCCAGAAACGATACTCCTTATTTTTATATGTTTTTGCAAAAATTATACGCTTTCTTCGATTGATTGCACTGATAAATGGTTTTCTTCGTGCGACTCTGCTCCGAAATCCGATTTTTTTATATAATTTCGTACAGTTTGTGCTGTCAAACTTATACCAAAGTTTGAATTCAAAAGAGCAGAAAGCTTCACCGCACTAATAGTCACATCTTTTCTTATTTCTCGTAGAATAAAAGATTGTTGGCGCCTATTTAAAATGCATCTGTTTTGATTTCTGACTTTTTTTATTAGATCTTCCACTTTCTTTATATATTTTAATAATGGATTGAATAGTGGAGCAGCTCCGTTTCGTAATTTTTCCGATTTCTCGAAGAGATTTGCCACCTTTATATAAATTTATAACTAAATTTCTCATTACATTTGTTAATTCACTTGATTTCAGTCCCATTTTTTAATCTTTTCACTTTTTTCACACAAAATAAAGCACACTTCAAGAAATAGAGCAAACACAAGCAACTTCTTATCTGGAATTCGCAAATTTCGAAGTAACGGTACATTCCCAGCTTTATTATCGGGGGATGCCATGCTGTACGAATACGAATTTTGCTTCCAAATTTCGTAATGATTGTCATAAATTAGCAATTACGTTTTAAATATAAAAAAATTTAGGCAATCAGAGATGTACTTCTAACGTATAATATATTAACACAAAATTAAGTGAATCTTTCAATTAAATGTAGAAGGAGTGGTGATAATATAGAAAAACCAGTGGTGTACGAATATGGATTTTGCACACTGTACATATATTATATTTTCTATATGTGTGAGAATGAATAGTAATGCAATAGTTATCACTTACAAAATATGTATACACTATTCTCTACAAGCTTTATGAAGCATTTTGTATAATGAGCATTGCGCTGAATGGTTTCCCAAGGGAGTCTTCACCAAACATATAATATTTCAAAAAATAAAATAACTTTAGGTTTATTCATCGTTCTCTATTTTTATATTTATTATATATATTTTACGTTTACCTAATCAGTTCATTTGTTTAACTTTTACTTTAGTATGAGTGGCTATGTAAATTCTTTTCTTTAAATTTACTTTGTTACTCTTTTGTAGTTAATCACACTTCTCTCACAAAACAAATTTTTGGTACTCTCAGATAATTAAAAGAATTATTTTTGATGTTTTTATTTTGACTTGTAATATTTTTAAAACAATTGACATATCAACTCTTTCATCCGTAATATTCATATTCATACCAATACTATCATTTTGTCAAATTTCCGTTAAAAAATACTGAGGGTTCCTTGTGCGGCAAGCTGCTAATGAAAATGAATTTGTATCAGAAAAGGAGCATTCATAACTATAAAAGGTGAAAAAACTATGTTATCATGGGAAGGAATTGAATTTCCTTCAAAGACGTTGTAAATAGTATATTGTTTTTGGGATCTAGAACCTAAGTCAGAAGTTAAAAAGTCAAAAATTGGTACTGGGGTCCTATTATTCGGTACCTAGGGGCTTGAATAGTTTTAGTTTGACTCAGACATTTTTTGATCGCAAGTTGAAAGAGTAAAAAATTTTTGGTTGCACCCGAATTTAGCCCTTTCTTACTTACTTACTTACTTAATTGGCGTAGACACCGCTTACGCGATTATAGCCGAGTTAACAACCGCGCGCCAGTCGTTTCTTCTTTTCGCTACGTGGCGCCAATTGGATATTCCAAGCGAAGCCAGGTCCTTCTCCACTTGGTCCTTCCAACGGAGTGGAGGTCTTCCTCTTCCTCTGCTTCCCCCGGCGGGTACTGCGTCGAATACTTTCAGAGCTGGAGTGTTTTCATCCATCCGGACAACATGACCTAGCCAGCGTAGCCGCTGTCTTTTAATTCGCTGAACTATGTCAATGTCGTCGTATATCTCGTACAGCTCATCGTTCCATCGAATGCGATATTCGCCGTGGCCAACGCGCAAAGGACCATAAATCTTTTCGCAGAATTTTTCTCTCTTCTTACTTGGTTTCATATAAAGTCATTCAAAACTTGTTTAGAAAACGAAAAGTGATGAATATGAGTCATTAATATCTATATACAGGTGAAGAAATTGTAAACATCTTAACATCTTCCTGCTTTCCTGCTTTGCGATTGTGTACTATGCACTCAACGCAGTTTGATAGGTGCTGCTTCACCTTCTTTTCTAAATGTGCTATGAAAAAATCTTGCTGGATCGCATGCATCGTTTTCTGCGAGTTCATATGACCAAAATTGCGTACGTTTCGTATGATTTCTTTCTCCATATTTCTCGGTACAACCAATAGCTCTTGACCCTTCCTTTATTTATACAACACTCCGTTTTTCATGACGTAATCTGCGTATGGTTTATCGTCGAGAATTTCAGTTATTGCCTTAAAATGCTCATCATTTTGTTGCGCTTTTTGTATTTGTACTTGTATCTGCGATGTAACAACCATAACCGGATAGCCTTAAGCTGTCAATGTGCTTCATCTTCTCTCCTGATCGATGTTCAATACTAAAGTGGAAATCTTGTAGATACATAAGCCGCTGAACGACTTCTCGGGGTACATCTTTTTTCGTGGCAGTCTGCTTAAACGCCGAACAATCGGTAACTAAGTCAAATTGAATTTCCATTAAATAGTGACGCAACCTCTTCGTTGCCAAGTACGCAGGTTTGACTTCGAGAAAGTAACTATGTAACCCTTCTTCCGGAGGTGAGGTCTTTCGACTCCCATAAAATCCGGGATGCCACTTCAAATCAAGTATTGCTTGTTGCTGCGATGGACCAATCTGAAATTCGGCTTCTTTCTTCAGTAACTGTGTTAATGGCCTAGCTATTATGGCATAATTTTGAACAAAATTTCTAAAATATCCTGTCAAACCCAAGAAAGCTTGGACGCCTTTGTTATTTTTAGGTACATCATAATTTTTGACTACCATTATGAATTTCTCTTTTAGAAATTTACATTTGGACCATTTTATTTCCAAACCGAAAATCTGCGCCTTCTGCAGAACCATTTTTACATTCTTCAGACATTCGTCCGCTGTCTGACCAAAAACAACAATAACCGTAATTTACCATCTGCCGAAAAATATAGTTTACGTACCGCATGAACACTGCTGGCGAGTTACAAAATCCAAACGGTGCCTTAGCAAATTCAAATAATCCTTCTCTGGTTACAAATGCTGTATATTTCTGACTACTTTCTTCAATTGGTACTTGAAAGAACCCGTTTGGAGGTCCATAACCATAAAGAATTTCGCTGATTGCATCTTCTCTAACACTTCGTCGATGATTGGAACAGGAAAGCGATCTTTTAATACAGCAGCATTTAATTTACGATAGTCTATGCAAACACGATAACTTCCATTTTTTTTCTTTGCAAGAACAACTTTACTGGCTATGTTTGCGTTGGATTCATGAACTATACCAAGTTTTAACCACTTGTTCACTTGACTCTTGACAACATCACGCTCTGCTGCAGATAATCGGGTCGGACTTTCATTGAAATTAAAAAAATCGTCTTTTGGTATTATTTTCAGCTGAATAGGATGTTCAATCGGATTAACTACAGGATTGTATTCATTAATTAATATATTAACATCATTTCTGTTTAAGCGGAGGCAAGGAAAAATGCCATATTTTATATTAAAAAAGTTAATTTAATTAGCAAATAAATTTTGTTGTTTTACACTTAATTACAAAATATGTAAAATATTTGAAGGTACTCGCTACGTGCGAATGTACTATTAAAAACCACGGCGAGCGGACGAAAACAGTATCCAGATGATTTTTATTAAAAGGGCTGAGCGCTGTCGATGGATGTAAATATGCGAAAAGCGTGTTAAGTGCGATGATTGTGTGACGAATGTGTCGAACGAAATAGTCTGCTTTCCCGTTGCCCATCCTTTTTGTGAGTGGGTGCATAGCTATGGTGAGTTGTGTTGGTGTCATCAGCTGTGGTGAATTAAGCTGTTTTATTAAGGTGCGCCAGTTTTACCGGTTAAAGTGGGGGATGCTTAACTCATTTAAACAATTTCTATATTGAGGCGGAACATCAATTTCTAGACCTTTTCTATAATATTGTATACGCATTTTAATTCGGCCTCTTCTTGTACATTTGTCTTATCGGAGAAAAAATATCCCTTATTATTAAACTCTAATTGGAAACGTTGAATGAAATCACATTCAACAATAACTTCGTTGTTTATTTTATGATCAGCTACGACAAGAAATGTATGCTCAGTTTTTATATTATCAACTTCAACTTCTAACGATAACGAAACTTTCGCCGCAATCGCAATATTTCCCAAACAATACAATTTGGCAAAACTTTTTTGTAGGCTGTGATTGCCAAAATTTTTTTCATAAACACATTGCTGCATAAGTTCTTTTTAAAGTGGCATTTTTGACCTCACTTTTGATCGCATTTATTATTTTCAATTTATCAAACAATATATTTTGTTTTTCATGATCATGGACTGAATTTGAGTTTTTAATTTTACGACAATGAATCAGGAGGTTGTTGAAATCAACTGCAACACCAACTTTACAGTTCTTATTGTAACAATAATAGTATTTAATATTTCTACTTGTATATTTATATTTATATTTATAGATTTGTTCTTTCTTTTCAATATACAAAAGTTTACTATTTTTTCTAAACCCTGGTATAATGGTGTACTCAAAAACTGTGTTCACATTTTCCATTTTGTTAAGAATTTCGCGAAATTGAAAACACGTGCACGGCAATAAAAATATGACATTAAATAATAACGTCATTGTCAAATGCACTTTTTATCAACACATACAACAACAATACATTGCCAATTGCACTTCTTGTCAAAACAGGGTGAGGATTTCACATTTTTGTTATCTTGTAAAAAGGTAACACTTTACTAATCTTTCATAAATTGCAAAATATAAAAAACGTTAAAAAAAAATCAAATATGATTTTTCTTTAGAATGCATTTGAGGTATAAGGCCATATTGAATTATGTGCTATTGTGAGATAAGGCCATGATGGCTTTATCTCAAATTCAAAAGCGAGATAAAGCCATATCGTTTTTTCAAAATAATATGGCTTAACCTCCCATTCATATGTGAGTTAATGCTATCATGACCTTTACTCACATGGCCTTATCGCACCCCCCCGAAAATGCACCTTGTGACAAAGAAGTACGCGAAAATTATTAATAAACACACAAAATATTTAATTATTCATCAATATTTATTTTGTCGCCTTCAAAGTAATCCCCACCACATGTAATTTACTTATGCAAACGATTATCCCCGTCCTCGAAACAGCGAGTTTTGCTTCATCCGACCGACTGAAAACAGGTCCAATTCGAATGATTGTTGACTTATTTGCATGTAAAACTCGTATCACTAACATGTCCTAAGAAATCTGTTTACGGTACTTTTCTTAAAAAAACGTCAGCTTTATCGCGACGAGTCGAACAAGAGCGTATTTCACACCCGAATTATCCATCAAAATGTTTCGAACGGATTGCCGAGAAATGTCGAGCTCTCTTACCATCTTATCGTCTGATAATTTTCAAACACTATATCCTTCACTTTTTTAATATTTTGATCAGTTGAAGAGGTCGAAGGTCGTCCAGAAAGATCTCTCGACCGTTTTTGAAAAGTGTGTACCAGTCGCGTGGGCTTGTGTTTTTGATAAAACTGAATCACCGTAAGCCTTTTCCAAAAACTCGCAACGCTTCTATACATGATTGTTTGTTCGATAATTTTATTCTTTGTAAAAATCAAAGGAAACTACTGTGTAATGAGTCGCTGTAATCAAACTGGTTGACAGATCACGCTCATGTTTGTCACATCTTTTTATAATAAGCTGGACCATGGTATATTCAAAATTATACGTTCGCTGTATTTGTTAAGTCAAGCTAACCGTTTGTTTGAAATTCTCACATAGTTATTATCAATTTTCTTATATACGGTACATGGGATCTCAGAAATATTTTGAATTTTATCCAGTTGTGGTGTTTCGACATACCATTACTAGAAATAGATGTCATTTGAATTTCACTGATAATCTTAATAGATTGAATATTTTTAGTAAATTGTAAATTGTAAGGACTAGAGCAAGTATCGCCTTAATTTCATTCAATTAAGGCAAGTCCATATACTGTTGTTAGAAATAGACTACTTCTGAAAGGTAATTGATATGCAAATCGTCAGTCGTTATTTGAATCAAAAGCCATGATGAAACTGAATAGGAAATATTTATCAAGTATTCTGCTGCTAGAAGTCTCCCTATCCTTTGGTAAGTATTCTTAAATGTTGAAGTCCTGTTATTATGTCTGATATAGTACTTCGTTAGTAATATTGATTTCTCCCAAAAATCTAAAATGTTTTTTACGGACAATCCATTTAGTCAATTACCAATGATTCTTGTAAAAGTTGTCATATGTGACTGTTTTATTCACGCTGTAAATCATATGGATTTACGTAATGTTTAAACCGCAATACTAGGCCACATTCCACGTAGAGCATAAGGTTGTTTTTGCCAATAAACAGTTGGTTTCCTATTATCATCATAGAAGTAGATTAATCGGCGTACACTATATTAACTATTAACACATATAAGCGTAAATGCTATTTCGTTGATATACTTGTACGTAACATTGAACAAAAATTTATTTGCTTGTATGACTACTTGCACATATTCCAGTACTTAGATACCCCCCGTCATGGGCTCACCTGTCTGAGTGGGATTGTTTTTACATTATTATTCCTTGATCGACGGTGAGCACGTAAATTTATTTTTTAGTGCGCCTACCGAATTTTAATGGTATTTGCTTAGGGCAGTAATGTTGCTGCATAAATTATCTTGTAAAATTGTCGCCTATTAAAAGATTTTAAAATATTTTAAATAATTAAAACGTAATAAAAATAATTTTAAGAGTTTGAAGTTTTTTGTATTGATACCAATAAATATACACGTATTTTAGCACATTTAAAATTGTATTGCAAATCAGAAAGAATTTCGGTGAGATTGTCAAAAATTCAGAGTTTTAAATATTCTAAGAGATACCTCTCTGCATATCTTTCAGAAAATGAAAATGTGTACGAAATATGAAAACATATGTAACTGGCTTTTGTTTGTATACAAATATATTTACTTCACAAAATCGGAGACACAGTTCTAATTAAATATTCCCCAGGACTTATTGATTTCATAAAATATTTAAATGGCTTAACTAACATTTTAGTGAAAACCTTTCAAAAGTTCCTTTGTCAACAGTTATTGAAACCTAATTAATAAATTGCAAAACTGTCTTTTGTCGCATCCGTTTCGTTTGTATATAATAATACTTGGCTTTGCCTAAATATGTCTTTCTTAGCAATGGAAAGACAAAGTGCGTGAATATTTTACGTTACGTCAACCCAAACAAAGGAAAAAAAACTTATCCATTTTATTAAAATATCTTTTGGATTGCAAATTTAATTTCATAAATATTTCAAGTAATTTTACCGTTAAAAACTGTTATAAAGTATTTGCAACAAAAACTAACAAAATGCAAATCCAACTACGTAAAATTTTAGAAACGCATTATTCGTTAAATATAACAGGTGATCTAAGTAGAGGTACTTTTATCAATAGTTTCTTTTTTTGTCAGATCACGCGAGAGTAGTGTCAAGCCGGTATGTAATATGGGTTTGAAATTTCACCATGGAAAGACTTTACAATTCGTTCAATTTTATTACATAAATTCATGTTCTTTTTCATTGTCTAAGATTGTAAGTGAGTCATTAAAAATTTATCTACACCCGAATACTTGGAATAACCCTGTAATCCGAAATCGTCGGCAAGACGTATTTACGTATTACGTATTTTCGTACCTCCACATCCGACATCCACACTTTCATTTCCAAACTTAATACCTATCCCTTTACAACCCACCATAGAACCGCTTATATTCATGCATACAGGTAGTTAAACGTTAAATGAACCATTTACCCTTGCTCTTAATATTCTTCTTGCTACAGCATTAACAAAAGAGGCAATTAACAGCAACAAGTTAAAGAGCACTATGAGCTAGCACTTATCAAGCTAGCAGTGATTATTTTAATTAATCAAAGGCAACCCAGGCACAGTGGGTAGCCAAAGCAAGCAACAGGAAGTGGCAGGCATCAGAATGGTGTTTGCATAATATGTTAAAAGTTTTCGGAAGACAAATGGTTCGTGCCTCCTTTTATTTCCCATTACACCTTTTCACTTGTACAGGAAGATAACTGGCACAGTACCAAATGATGAACAGATGATTGGAAAATTGTACGCTGCAATAGGTAAAAGTTCTTGACGTGCGAACAAATAAATGGGGTTACGTACCAATGTTTGGTGTGGAAAAACACCCTTTTATCTATTTGCATATATGATTAATATTTTATGTTTATTTAGAAAAAAACATTCTAGATTATTCGTACTTTGATTCGCACCAGTATAGTCTTTGGAACTATAAACAGTTTGGGCCAATTACCTCTATGTATCCTGAATACAGACAAGCAACCTTGCTTTTTACTGGAGCATCATTTTTCATAGGATTAATGTGGCCTAACCCGCGAATTCGTTGAATTTTTTGGCGCTTAAAATTTCTATGTCACCGTAGAGTTCACACAGTTCGTGGTTCTACCTTCTTTGATATTCATCGCTCAAGCGGATGGCTCTAAAGGTCTTGCGTGGAACTTTTCTCACGAATGCTTTCTCATTTAGGTTCGTCATTGTCCATGTGTTTGCACCAACACAATTATTATTACAGGCTGAAAACGGCTTTTCTAAGGCTTTGTTGTTGAGGCCTACGATGTCAATATTATTTGCTTACCTCTCTAGCATTGTACTTGGAGCGCCACTGCGATTCAGATTAGCGGTGCGTATCACTTTTTTCAGCATTAGATACTTCCCGATTTTGATGGAGCTGATGATTGCTCTCAGCATAATTCTGCATAACCGTATGAATTGACCGAAGTATAAGATGTCAATTCTGTTTATTCTCATAGGTGCATATTTTATTTGTTTCTGAGTTGATTTCAGACATATTGTTCCCACAAATTTGCAGTTATGGCAATAATTGTAAATTCAAGCTAAATTAGTGCCTTCCCTTTGAAATTATGGCATATATTGAGTAAGCATATTACCGAGCAAGTTTCGAGCTTAATAAATTTTCGCATTTTGGTACTTTGCAAATCTTTTTTTCCGAACTTAATTTATCATCATAGGACTTAGAAATACAGCATACAGTATATCTCGTAAGGTGAAAACCATAGCCAGAAGCTTGTTAAGGTAAGGCGTCAGTATTCCGTCTTAAAACACATACAAATATCGAAAATTTTGCTTACAGTATGGAACAGTTGTAAATAAATATATACCACTGCATATCGTGTTTGAGCTTATTTATCGATTAGACAGAAAAGTGGAAGGACATACTGCGGTAAGTAATAACCAATAATACAACTATTTATAAATGCCTATTCTTAAACATTGTTATTTAAAAAATAAATCATTTGAACATTGCTCCATTTGATACCATTTGAAGCTATTTGCAACCATTTGAAGCTATTCGGTAAGCAAACCAAATGCGTTAAATTCTCTCCACTTGATCGATGACAGCCGCCGAGATCACGAGCTTCAATTTCAGGCATCAAATCGTCGGTTATCGTGATGGGATGACGGTAGCTATTGACGGTTAGGTTCTCACTGGCATCATCTCTGAAAAACCATATCAAACCGTTTTTTTTTCTTGATGAAAAGGCAGCTACCGAATCTTTTCAGGTTACTAAACGAGCCGAATCTTTTTAGGTTGCCTAAAAGCGGCAAATTTTGCTCGTTTACATACCCATTGAGCTAGAAATGCGTCTAAATCAAATTAACCTCGAAAACGTCGGATCTTTCTGAAACTTTTCAAGAGTTCAAAGAAGTGAAGCGATGTCGCTAGGCAAGGTCGAGCGGTTTCAGTTCTTGCACAAGCTGTATTTTGAACGCTTTCTCGATCTCGGTTTAAGGTGCGCCAAGTCGATCCATACGTCAGTCCGAGTTGCTGCGAACGACGCCGAATTGAATCTCCATGGTCTTCGTGTACACTTTCGCTACTATATTTTCTTCACTGCGTGCGGGACGTGGTCTATTCGGTCGAATATTATTCAGTAATGAATGCTGGGTCTAAAGATATGTGATGGTGTTACGAATAGTACACTCAGTAGGCCGATTATGTTGACCAGAAGTTGACTGAGGCGCGCGAACCACATTCTGTTCGATTTGTAAACTTTGTTCAAGCGTAAGAATGAAGTGCCAAACAATAGTGAATAAAAATATAAGGACAGCTTGACACGATTTATGTGAGAGTTGTCAAAAGCAGACTATTAAAAAAATTGCCATTACTTATTATTATTATTATACCCTGAACAGGGTATATTAAGTTTGCCACGAAGTTTGTAACAACCAGAAAGAAGTTTCGGAGACCCAAGTATAAAGTATATATATAAAACATCAGTATGTTTGCTGAGTCGATTTAGCCATGTCCGTCTGTCTGTCTGTCCGTTTGTATATACGAAGCAGTCCCTCAGTTTTTAAGATATCGCTTTGCAATTTTGCAAACGCCATTTTCTCTTGAATCGTGATCGCAAATTAAATTTAATTCAAAGTCATTATAAGTGGAATAATCTTTTTGTGGTCTACGGCTTTAAAAATTGCAAGGTTGGATTTCATAATTACATAATATCAATAATAGAGATTATTTGGGTATTAAGCATATGGCATGCCAACGACATACATACTTCGTCAAAGGGACTATAAGGATGGTTAGATATGAGAAGAGTTTCTTTAAAAACTAATATTCTAAAACCATTATTGTATAAAAATGAGTTGCAGCTTCAATCATTCCTAAGAATTCTCTCAAGTTAGTTTCAAAAGTAATGTTAGTATAGTGAGAAAAGCGCATAGTAGACTCCATTCGTGCAAAGAAGTGCAGGAATATTTCAAATCAAAACTCAGTCAGAATAATAAAACTTTAAAGAGTATTTACGCATATCGATTTGTTGAATAAGAAAGTAAACTTTTTCCTTTGTTAATATTCTTTTCGAATAGCTTTACATATGCTTGTTGACAGTTGCGTTGCTGAAAGCACGCTTGGCCTACAAATAATACGATATTTGATGCATGACATGTTCGGTGTAAACAAAGTTTTCTCTGCTCAAGAAGTAATTGAAAAGTAGTGAAAAAACGATAAACGAAAAAATAGCCATAAGCAAAAGCATTTTCATACATCTTTCGAAAGTTATGTAGACGTTTAAGAGATAAGTTAGTTTTTATGTAAAAACTTGGTGTTGAGCAAGGCGAATTGAATAGATATACTCGTTGAAGGCATAGTGACGTATTTAACTTTTGTGCAAACAAACTTTTCCCTAAAGCGAAAAAATTTAAAAAATATGCAAAAAATATATTCCGGCTTACCTTGCTAGCTTTTAACTACATATAAATGCATGCACATATTAAATATACTAATTGATTAGTGTCGAACATTCAGCGATGAATCGTTTTTGCCTGAGTTTTACCAATTGGCTATACGGTCCAACGAAACATCTTTCAACTTTTACATATATTAAAAAGTTAAAAGAAAATTTTTCGTTTCGACCTTGTTGCGAATACGCCGTGGAATAATGAAGAGAGTAGCGAACAACTGCATTCACACCCACTTACTTCAGCTAATAACGTCTTGTCCCTGACCATTTATGATGCTCAACGCGTTTCAAGCTGACACGTTTTTTCCACCTTTGTAAAATATGCATATTTGTCTACACCTGTAATTGTACGAAAAATTTGTGAATAATGAGCGATTTTTTTTGGCTATTTAAACTTTGCTACTAATCTAAGTCACTTGCATGTTCCACACAGTTATATTAATTTATTTTTTTGTTTATACTTTTACTATTTCCTAATCTCTGAAATTTATTAATGATGAAATAATTGGAAATGGTTAGAGATTAAATAATAAAATTACATTTAAAGTAAGTTTATTTTTTATAGGATGTTTTTGTAGACGTCTGATATTCAGTGACACAATACTTTTTCGAAGTTGGTTTTTGCCAGCTGTTATTTGTTTCTACTCAGTTCAGTTTGCCATTTCATAGACTGATTAAAATTTAGTACCAAAACAATGGTTCGGTTCGCACGACTCGTCACACATCACGTTAAGTTTAGTGCAACCTCAGCTATGCCATACAGTGTGCCAAAAACGCTATTACAGCTCTGGATCAAAATATTGGAAAAGACCCCAATGAGTCCATCTGCTACCAGACCTTGTTGAAATTGAGCCGTATTTCTTAAAAAATTAAACAGGTCATTATATAACAAATAATAGGGAGCGCCTCTAATAATGACTCTTTCGTGTCTGAATTTTAGGATGCAGACGTGAACGGCATTTGGTTCCAACAAAATGCCGACGAACTAGATTGACGCAGTGTAAGACAATATTCGGCGGATTGTACATTTACAAAAAAGAAACAACCAAAATCATATGTTTCGGAATATTTTTTATATTTCCTTGTATTCTTACTCAATCTTATTTTTTCATTAAAACAGAATCGAAATAGGTTCATCGTATGCTGCTTCAACGCCATTCCAATTGCAATTGGTGTAAAAGCAAATAACGGGTGATTTTTTTGAGGTTAGGATTTTCATGCATTAGTATTTGACAGATCACGTGGGATTTCAGACATGGTGTCAAAGAGAAAGATGCTCAGTATGCTTTGACATTTCATCATGAATAGACTTACTAACGAGCAACGCTTGCAAATCATTGAATTTTATTACCAAAATCAGTGTTCGGTTCGAAATGTGTTTTATCGACAAATTTTGTTCAGCGATGAGGCTCATTTCTGGTTGAATGGCTACGTAAATAAGCAAAATTGCCGCATTTGGGGTGAAGAGCAACCAGAAGCCGTTCAAGAACTGCCCATGCATCCCGAAAAATGCACTGTTTGGTGTGGTTTGTACGCTGGTGGAATCATTGGACCGTATTTTTTCAAAGATGCTGTTGGACGCAACGTTACGGTGAATGGCGATCGCTATCGTTCGATGCTAACAAACTTTTTGTTGCCAAAAATGGAAGAACTGAACTTGGTTGACATGTGGTTTCCACAAGATGGCGCTACATGCCACACAGCTCGCGATTCTATGGCCATTTTGAGGGAAAACTTCGGACAACAATTCATCTCAAGAAATGGACCCGTAAGTTGGCCACCAAGATCATGCGATTTAACGCCTTTAGACTATTTTTTGTGGGGCTACGTCAAGTCTAAAGTCTACAGAAATAAGCCAGCAACTATTCCAGCTTTGGAAGACAACATTTCCGAAGAAATTCGGGCTATTCCGGCCGAAATGCTCGAAAAAGTTGCCCAAAATTGGACTTTCCGAATGGACCACCTAAGACGCAGCCGCGGTCAACATTTAAATGAAATTATCTTCAAAAAGTAAATGTCATGAACCAATCTAACGTTTCAAATAAAGAACCGATGAGATTTTGCAAATTTTATGCGTTTTTTTTTTTTAAAAAAGTTATCAAGCTCTTAAAAAATCATCCTTTATATAGAGTAAGGTCTACCAGATGTTCGAAAATCCTGATATTAGTTACAAGCTTTCGCTCAAATTGAACCACCAATTGGAAGAAGGGAAGAAAAGCCGTTTTTGACGAAATAGATTTTTACTCATATTAGCTCTTTTCTATCGTAAAACTACGCGTCAGGTTGAAAAATGAAATAAAAAGGTCAAACGCCATTGCAATACTAGCGGCCAAAAAAAATGTAAGTTGGAAGAAGGGAATAAATCATGGATTTATTTCTCTCTTCCAACTAACAACCTTTTGTCATACAATTAAGGGTCATTTTAATTTGACATTTTTATTCACTTAAACCGTTAGTAATAACTGAATTTGATTGGCCGGTTAGCCGGCTGCTTAGATCACGTTTTTAGCGATGCTTGCGGAGGGCAAAATGGGAACAACACATTCATAAGGTTTTTTTTATCCTCGTATCAATCAATCGTTTTGATAAAATATATCAATACTTTCCGGTGCGAAGTCATTAATTTTTGCAATGTGATCATAATTTTGGAACAGCCAAGATACTTATTAGAAGAAAAGATAGATTATACGTCCCAGCTCAGTACAACAACTTAATTTCAGAAGGTAAAAGTAACTGATTCTTGGTTGAAGCCATTAATAAAGAGAACATATTGAATTTTAAAACAACATGGCAGCCGTTCTACAAGATAACCTGCAAGCCAATAGATAAAAGTACATCTTTTAAAATATCAAAATATAAACATTTTGAGTACAATAGTGGTAATAAAGGTTACTTAACCTGTTCCAAAATCATTGACGGATTTGTAAAGATATCTTTTTTGATCCGGAAATCAATAACTACTTTTAAATTACCTGACGAACAAGCATACCGGTCAAAACTACCCATAAACGAAAAAAAGATGAATGATGTGCGAAAAATCATACCATATATTCCTGAAGAGTATAAGACGTTTTATGATTTGATTTTGACTTTGCCCATAACCACATTGGATGGTACTGATATAGACGAGGATTAATACAATATCTTTTCTATTTTATTAATATAATAAATGCTAATATTCTTTAATATTTGTGTCTTTATTTTCATAAATTTGGAAAAAGGGAATAATTCCAAGATTTTCAAACTACCCCAACTTTTGTTTTTCTTTACATAAAATATTTTTTTACAGCATATTATCGGCAACAATGTTTACTACATTTCATTTTAAGATATCATGGGTATTTGATCTATACATTGAGAGTAAATCAGTTTTTTCTAATTATCTCATTTCGAACTTTTTGTAATTATTCGCTTCTTCCAATTGGTGGTTCAATTTATCTGTTTAACCCTAGAACACACACCCGGGTACAAATGTATCCACTTTCAACTTTGAAGTGTTGTAACTTTTGAACCGCTATACCTCTATACTGAATCTAGGAAGATTATTTAGTTTTGAGTTCAAATTCAAAATTTGAACCAGATCGGACCATTGGTTCAGGAGCTACAGCCTTCCAAAGACATTGTATACGTAAACACACATCCGGGATACGTTTGTACCCCAATAGTAAAAATCCTCATAATAATCAAAAAAAAAAAACATTTTTTATATTATTTTTTTTTTTTTTTTTGAAAAATTAAAAATATTCATTTCACACATTATATTATTGACTTTTATTATAAAAATTATAAAAATGCATCTTATACATATCTAAGGAAAATCATGGCAAATAGAGCAATTTGTTGATGTGACCGAATGTTCAAGACACATTGGCTTCTTACATTTGGCGCACAGCTTTCTGGTTTTTCTACGGCGTTTTTCCACTGCGCGCGGCAGATGTTGATGCTGCTGTTGACACCATTGATTCCACCGGCCGGTTGAAATATGCTTCAATAGCAATTTTAGTCGAAAAATTTCGCGTCACTTGACGATTTATGGCTCTGGCTTCAATAATGGGCATACACAATGCTTCAGCCAAGCTGCGCAGGATCTGCTTATGCGTGTTGTTTGTTCTCCAAAGCAACATAGGGTTATTCAAATCGTAGACAATGTATCGTTTTGTTTGTCTTTATGGTGGATATTCCGCAAACATTTGGTCCATTCGATCAACACCACCTTTGGTACAATTATAATATTCAATTATTTCAGGTTTCCCACTGTCAGCTATTTCAGCATCATTATGCATGGTCGAAAGCAAAATTACTGCTTTATTTTTTTTGGGAACATAAGATTACATCACATTATTTTTGAAGCCAAATGTCGTTGAACCAATTGTCCTGTTTTTGTTCTGCTTCATTTCTTGAGGAATATATGATTTGTTTTTGCGCAAAGTTCCAACGATCGTAAGTTTCCGGGTGAGAAGCAGTTCTGCAACTGGCAAGGTCGTAAACAAATTGTCCATTGTAATGTTTCGGCCACTTCCTTGGTATTTGGCAGACAAATCCTTCACCACTCGTTCGCCTTGGTTCGTTTCCCTACCAGTTTCTGCTTGGCCAGTATATGGACATGCATGCAGTGGATATGCATTTGTGGCATCGCAAATCCACCTAACCTTGACACCATATTTAGCAGGTTTTGACGGTATGTACTGCGTAAACCGTGCGCGTCCACGGTAAGGAAATAATTGTTCATCAATCGTCAAGCATGAGCTGGGCTTGTAATGTGCAGCAAGATTATTGTTCATCATCGTCCACAACTCACTGATCGGTGTTGCTTTATCAGTTAGTAAGCGTGTTGCACGAGTGTTTTTATCGTCAAATCTTAGGAACCGCAATAACGAACAGAAACGGTTGACTCCCATTGTGGCGCGATATAAAGGATAGTTTTTGACGCTCCATAAATCTCGAACATGTTCTCCATTGCTATGGTTCGCACCAGTCATAATAAGTATGCCAAAAAATGCATACAGCTCTGTTATTGACACAGGCGTTCATGACTTAGGAGTTGTGTTTGGATGCGCATTTTGCTAACTTATTTGTGTGGCGCATAATTATATCAGCCATTTCAACGTTCATGAAACTTTTGAATGTTTGCTCTATTGACAACATTTCAGTGCATCTAGATGGTCCAGAACGTTCTCTTATAATATTTTGTCTGAGTACCTGACGACTTACATTTGGTTCTTTCATCCACTCAGTACCATCACGTGCAAGAAATTTTTCGGCACTAGCAAGTAATTCATTATTTTCTTCTACTTCTTCTTTTTTTAACGTCTTCTTCATCATCCTCATAGTCCGCATAATCAGGTAATACTTCTGCGGCACTTTGCGAAACTTCAGCATCGTTATCAGCAATTTCAATGTTATTGATTTGAATTTCTTCTTTATCTTCTGAGTCAAAGTCATAGGGAGCGTCATCGTCACAAATTTCATCAAATAAAGATTGTATATATGATTCTCGCTGTTCCTCAGTTAGCCTGCATAATAAAAAAAAATTAGTATATGTTTACATTGTTGCTTATTTTACATTTTTTACCTTCTATATGCTGCACTTGATAAATATTCGTTTCTTCCTGAAGTCATTTCGTATCCAGTTATTTATAGTTTCAGTTATATTTATTTTCACTTATATTTTCACTTCTTACACTTTTGAGCACCAAAACAATAATGAAAATATCAACAGGTAGGATTTATAACAACACCACGTGTGAAAACAACCCTTGCAGCTGTATATAAAATACAAAAACCAGTTATACCATTGTATTTTCATTGGAACACTGGACGATATATGCTGTACAATGTCACTCGGAAGTTCGAAAATCTTTATATTAAGTATCTGGGGGCTAAGGTACCTATTGGTCCGATTCAATCCGTTTTTGACATACAGACATACCATTATGAGAGAAGGATTATCCCTGAATTTCAGTTTTATATATCACACATTGACTGACATTTTCAATCAAAGTCAACTACCGGTACTGGGGTCTCATATTCGGTACCTACGGTCTTGAACAATTTTTATTGGAATGTAAGAAAAATGCCAAGTACTACATAGGCTGCTATATATATTTCTGGACTAGGCAACACTAAGTGTTGCCAGGTGCAATCTGACATTTCCATTGGAAAGTTTGACATTTGTTAGCATATCATCACTCAGAACGTTTTGTCATTTAATCGTGAATTGTTTTATTTACAGGGAATTAAAAAATTCATCTCGGCCAAAAAATGCAATTAACTCGTGAACATTTTCGTGCGATCATTTTTCACAACTTTCGACGTGGATTATCACGACAAGAGTGCATCGATGAACTAAAATCTTTGTATGGCTATGAAGCACCATCCTATAGCACTGTGAAAAACTGGTACAACGAATTCAATCGTGGCCGACGCTCGCTCAAAGACGATTTCCGTGAAAGTCATCCAAAAACAGCCGTTGTGCCAGAAAACATCGATGCCGTCGTGAACTGATAATGCAAGATTGTCATGTAACATACCTTCAGATAGAGGCATGCCTATGCATTTCTCCCACCAGCATACATTCGATATTGCATGAGCACTTGGCCGTAAAAAAGGTTTGTTCTCGTTGGATCCCGGCCAGTTTGACAATCGCTCAAAAAAAGGCTCGTGTGGATTGGTGTAAAGAAATGCTGAAAAAATACGCCCTCGTAAACGTTGTCGAAATCGGTTGGTCGGACCTCGAGATTTTAGTAGTTTTTAACAGTACCTTTATATGGGGAGGGAAGGGGTCGACTTTATCTTTCGATTTCATCCATTTTCACACTGTCAGCAGAACTTCTTATAAGATTTACATATATTTAGCAAATTTAGTTGTTTTAGCTTAAGTAGCTTAGGAGATATATACATTTAACTTATTAGGGGGCGAGCCCCAAATTTTCAAAAGTTTTTTTTTCGTAATTATCTTTTCACTAAATGTTTATATAGTAGCAATATGAAACAAGGGCCGTATGAATGACGACACAGAATATGTCGCTGGATGTTAAGCTATAGAATTAATAATTGTTCATAGACCGTAAAATTTAATTAAATATATTTTGTTTGCAAAACAATTATATACATCTTTATTGAGTAATCCTCAGCATAAATAACTTTTCCAATTTGTGGTGCAACCCATCCAAAAGGAAGAGCTAAGATCTGCCAAACTCTTCGGTTGTTTTTATACCCTGAACAGGGTATATTTAGTTTGTTACGAACTTTGTAACACTCAGAAGGAAACGTCGAAAACCCTATAAAGGTTGTCAAAAAGTCTTGCGGTATTGTTATTGATTTTTTTTTATTGAAATTGAAATGACCCAGCTCTTAACCGATGCCGGTCTCTTTCGACCAATTCAGCGGTTTTATCGCAATTTTCGACGACAGGCCTTCCGGAGCGTGGCGCATCTTCGACCATATCTACACCAAGTAAACGTTGAAACCATCGTTGTGCCGTGGAAATGGAAACTGTATCGGGTTCATAAACTGCACAAATTTTATTGGCGGCTTGAGATGCATTTTTTGCCTTTATCGTAGTAGTACTGTAAAATATGCCGTATTTTCTCTTTATTTTGCTCCATGTTTGCGACGATATAACTCACGAACAACTTAAAAGAAACGACAATCAGTTTTAGCGCATGAAATGAGCTTTCCAAAAAGGTATAGCATGACCCGATGCGACGAATAAGACTAGAACTACGCGCTTTCGGCGCCAACTACCGAGAATACCGCAAGACTTTTTGACAACCTAATATAAATGATCAGTATGTCGAGCTGAGTCGATTTAGCCATGTCCGTCTGTCTGTCTGTATATATACGAAGTAGTCCCTCAGTTTTTAAGATATCTTTTTGAAATTTTGCAAACGTCATTTTCTCTTCAAGAAGCTGCTCATTTGTCGGAACGGCCGATATAGGACCACTATAACATATAGCTGCCATACAAACTGAACGATCAGAATCAAGTTCTTGTATGGACAACTTTCACATTCGACAAGATATATTCACAAAGTTTGGTATAGATTATTTTTTAATCTCCAAAAAAAATGTTCAGAACGGATTACTATAGCATATAGCTTCCATACAAACTGAACACATAGTTACTAATAGAAGTGTACCTGTGAAAGGTATGTAGCTTCGGTGCAACCGAAGTTAACGCTTTTTCTTGTTTTAATAGTGGATAACTTTAGATCTCGGTGGATGCCAACGTTTCTCACACAGAAAGAAACCCCCACTATGGTGCACAGAACTTTATTTTGAAAAGCTTGAATTACTTTTAAATTTGCCTATGCCATATGTCCAGATTAGCCTTATAATTAGAGGAGGTGGGATCTTGGCCTAAGGAGCCAGTATAGCTGCGTCAACTGTAATCTTAGCTGAGTTCTTTTTATTACTACTTGCACGGACTTTTCGGTGTTGATGCTAATGTTCCATTTGGTGAGCCACGGTTCTAGAGTATTTAATTGCATCTGTAGTACACTGGAATCAATAGTAGGGTTGCCATTTGATGCTAGCAGTATAGTATCATCAGTATAGGAGTCAGAGTTGATCACTGGAAGGTCTGCTGAATAAAAAGTGTTTCAAATCCGACTCAGCATCATGGCATTTAACGTAAAACGTCCGAATGTGCAAGTAAGACTTTAACAGCAATGTTTTCAGTAATAGGCCTGGATGCTATACTTTCTCAAATGCTTGGCGGATATCAAGGAACACAGCAGAGAATTTTTTATTATTTTCCTTAGCATCAGTTATAATGTGCTTTACACTATTATGTTGTTCAATAATGACATGAAATTTTCTGAAGCCAAAATAATAAGCTGTTTGTTTTCCAACAATATTTTTTCCAATACTTTCGAGATAATTACCGGTAGACTTAAAATTCATGCTGATTACGTTTACGTGCAAACGCATTATTTTAATTCTATTATGTCCTGGTGACTTTTTTCGCCAAAGCTTTGATCTCCTCCAGCACTTTTACAGCATCTATTTCCGAAATTGGATATTCCATTTGTCAAACACCATCCAAAATTGCTGACTGACGCACTGCTAGATCCATCACTCAACTTGTTAGGAGTAAGCGTGTTTTGGATGTGTTGTTTAAACGGCTAATTGATATGAAATACATTTTTGTTTATGGAGACTGTTATGATTATTTTATTATATTATACTTCCTTCTTTTTTTCTTGATAAAAAACTACCTAAATAAGTAAAAAAAATAGCTAAATTCGAGTATAACCGAACACTCTATACTTTTGCAATATTATTACATGATTTTTATTAAATAATCACTAAAACAAAAACGAAAAGTCGCTACTATCTGAATTCAACACGGCACAAACAAAAAGAACAAAATAAAAGTAAATCCTGACTAAAGAAGCTCCAATGTAAAGAAGGAGATGCAATGCAAAGAAATGTGAGAAGCGAAAAAACAAGCCAGCATTGCATCAAGTAGCGGTGCAACTCAAGTACGTGGCAGCAAACCACGAAGAAAACGAAAATGAATAAAACAATTGAAATTTTATGATGGCGGAAAAATTTAATGAACCAACGTTTTGTGTGCTATTGAAGCATGATATTCGAAAGTGAAGTGAAAAAGCGCCGATTGCGCTTGCCATGCCAACGCCATTAATCACATATCCAATGGCACGTGTTATACATATATATATACCAGAGGCCTGCACGATTAAGGTAGGCATCGTACGATTACGTTACTAAGTAACACTTCTGACGATTACCACGATGCGAAGGTAACATTGCGCATCGGCATCGCGGCATCGTGGTATCGTACGATTACTATCTGGTATCGTCAATGGCAAATGAAACGCTATAGTCTTACATGATGTTAATTCGTTGCTGGCCCGACAACGACTGAACGATAGAGCAGAGCCGCTCAAAATAATGCGCAATTTATTTACCAACGCATACAATCACACATTTGATATCTGCTAGCGTATGATTGTGTGCGCGCGCTTGCTTAGTACACTGAGTGAAATCGTGCTATTTGGTTATTTTGTTATTAAAAATTTAGAAAAAAATAAAAAATTATGGTTTTTGATTAAAAAAGCAATTAAGAACAACAATAATTTTAAGTTAATTTTTTTAACTTTCCATGATTTTTTCCATATCGACGTCAAGATCGTAAGTTTTGATTCTCATTAAGTCCTCTATATGCTTATTCGAAACTGAATTCCTGTATTTCGAGTGTATTTTTGACGCTGGCAGAATTAGCGTCATAGTGTACATGCTTCGGCTGCATTTGCTTGCCTATACTCCGAGTATAGGCATGAAAGCGGCTCTGCGATAGAGCGTAAGCGTACGTGTGAAGTTAGTTTCCACAATTGTTCTAAGAAATGCCGACCACTGGTAACATGTTAGTAATCGGCGATGCCCGCGATGTCGATACCCTCGATGCCGATGCCCACGATGCCAAAGTACCGTTACGTAGCGTGTACTCGCCGCATCGGCATCGCCGCTTGCTAACATGTTACTTTTTTAATTACCCGTGCAGGACTCTGATATATACATATATACTATAAATAATCCAGTTAGTAACGGGTGTTTTTTCATACATAAGGTTTTCAACGAATCATTACTTTATATGTACTTAGTTTGATTTGCATTTCACAATTTACGCACATATCTACTTCGCAAGTACGTTTGCATTCTATGGAAGGATTTTGACTTACGGATTTACAAAAGCCAATTTGTGCAAGAATTGAAGCCGAACGGCCAATAAACTCGCAAAGGATAGACGAATGGAAATAGTGTTAACCAACAGGCGATTCTAAGACGCCGCTACGTCCTCAAAAAGCTACTGTTTGGTGTATTCTATGAAGCCGTTTAATGGCTATAGAGGCATAATTAATGAATTTTTCGTGCCTGAATTCGGGAATGTTTATGTAGGCAATCACGTTTTTAAGACGTCGCTATATGTCACACAGCCAACGAAACATTCAGTTTATCGAAAGGAATTTTTTGTATGCACATCATCTCCCATCGAGAACCTGTTACGTGGCTGAAGGAATATACCGTCCAGAGTTAGTTATAAGGTAATATTTTGATGCGGGACCACTGCAGTATACTCGTATTTTAAGCTGAGGTCTTTTCTATTGCAAAAACCGCTGAGCTGGTCTTTAATGCACTTGCAGGCAACTCCAGAGTCAACATCTACGTAGACTGGCAAACAGCAATCAAGGCAGTAACCTCGTATCGCATATCGGTCAGAAGTGTGTTGGGAAGCAGACCAGCAAAAGAAAGTGTTGCCAGCAGTAAACAACTTTGCTTCTACTGGGTGCTTGGTGGACGAGATTGCCAAGAATGGTATGCGGCTAACTCCCGAAAACGTGATAACCATTGAAAATCAAAACACGATGGAGCTAACTGGGTGAAAGGTGAAAGTATATAAAATTCCTATTGGCACTTAATAGAAGACACTGTAGGAACATGATGGGAATACAAAATGGTCAATGTCTGGTGGAGACATACGCCTGCAGAAAGGGACTAGAGATGGAGAAGACTGCAGGAAATGCCTAAAACAGGGCACCAGGGAAACAATGGAGCATCTTTTGTGCACTTGTCCCTCATTGGCATGAATATAATGTAAACATCTGGGTCTCCCACGGTATGATACAATGGAAGAGGTATCGACATTGAGGCCACAAAGTATGTTGAAATTCCCGTCAAGCGCAGGCATCCTAAAGGATGACTACTTTTCTTGAAACTAGGAACTGAACTTCATTTGGTAACCAAACTTGTTCTATGTGAGGCTCATCGGCCGACCAGTTTAACCTAACCTAAACGTAGCGCCATAATGCTTTTAAAGTTGGAAAAAACTTCTAGTAATCCGCTTCCCTTATATATAAAACAACTGCAGAAGAAATTTCTATTTTCAAATAATGCTGCAAAGGCCGTATAATTTTTCAAATTCTAATGTTCCCATGGATCAGCACATGTACCTGTATTTAAGCGAACATCTTGTTACATAAATATTGAAACGTATCATTTCATACAAATTTTCATGCTTTCCCTTAAAATACTCCTTAGGTATGCATGGCTTTATCGATCCCCTTTGACATGCTTTTCGAATAGATAATACCAGAGTTGTTAACGTTCTCCTTTATTAAAGTAAATTAATTTTTCATGAACACTAACGCACATGTATATACAAACACTTATATTTGCATAGTTATAGTTCACGTAGGGTGTAAAGAACCCACCAACCTTTACATGAATAGCTGTAGTAAATTTAAGATTGCAGTATTTGAAACTTACAGCAACCCTCTTTCAGAAAATAATTTGAAATTTTTAAACCACGATCTTCGTTATATGTAATTTAAAATTTATTTGAGAAAAAACTTATGACCTAATTGTTTTTGCAACAAAATTGTTTTAAATTTAACACTGTTGCATAAGGGATTTAAAAGCATAACAGAAATGCTCACAATTAGGTGAACTAAGAAACTGACTGACAATACTTTGTTCTTGAGGTGTTTCAAGCACATAAGCAAATATTTGTCGATAACTTCATTCGGAAGTCCAACACAAATAAAACGTATCAGAAAACGCTTTCAGATAAAAAGTATCATCGATTAATTATAAATTTCTAAAGCGATTCTTTTTCGAATGACATACTGAACACATAACGACGACCAGACGACAAACGAGAGCACGAAAGTGAAATGAAAACAAAACAACGCATGTACACAAAACAACGCAGCTGTCCATTTTGCATGTACACAATTTCGTTGTGGCCATACTAATATCTTGCACTTCAAAGAAATTTTAATATTTTGTTCAAAGTTAAATTTTTTATGCAAAAAATAAGTAAATAGGTATATATTTTTGTTTTAAATTATCAATTGTTATTACAAATGATAAAATAGAGCTATTTTATGCTTTTATTTGTAAAGTAACGTCAAGTTTGTAAGAGCTGTGAATAATTTTACATATTAGTGGCATCACCACTCTTCCTCATCTCTCTTCTTCATTCTACTGTCGTTCTACTGTCGTTGGCAAATAGAAATTAGCGAGAATGACAACTGTCGGCCTACAGTCGTGTTTTCGTGTCGTCGTCAAAATAAGTGTCCATAAGAACGTGTGTAATATTTGACAGATGTCGTTTGTCGTCTGTCGTCGGTATGTGTTTAGAGCATGAAAGTATAAAGTGAACAGTTTATTTTCTTTTTATAAGCATAATAAAATTAACGGCATTTGTTTTAAATTTCGTTTTAGAGGCGGTACTTTATTTCAGTATCTTTCCCTCACTAAGTGGTATTGAGCATATATTTATTTACAAAAGGAATTGTATAGTAGCATGCCCATAGCAACAATTCAAAATAGTTAACAGCTTGCTGTGTGCCTGCCTACCTGCTGCGGTTTTTTATGGTAAAATTTTATTGCGTACATACATACATACATATGTGTTGTGTGATGTGTGGGATCGTGGGAGACGTTGGTCAGCAATGTGGGCAACTTGTGCTGAGTACATCCTCAGCCAATCAAAATACGAGTATAAGTCGACTGCACCAAAAAGTTTACTAACTTCTCACGACTACTCTATGCTGTCATATAGACCATAAATTTGAATTTGGAACACTAAACTTTTAGACTGCCATTAAATATTGCATGCCTTTTTCATTTTTCTATGGCTTATAACATACTTTAACTTTATTATATTCCGTATAGTATGTATAACATCAAAATATGTATCCATCCTTTTCTACCCTTTGAAAAACATTTTTGAGAATTTTTTCAAAATTTTTTGTTCAACTTCAAAAAAGTTATGAATTTTGCTATTTTTTGCTATAGAATATAAAATTCAAATAGCCATAACTTTTGTAGAAATTGACTTTTGGGGACAATTTTTTTTTTTAATTTTTGTTTTTGAATGAACTTTTCGAAAAAATTCTCGAAAAAAATTTAACACGATCAATTATATAAACTAATCGTTTTTTTTTAAGTAAAATCGTATTTTTTTGGAAGTTCGCCATTTTTTTAATTTTTTTTTTCCTCAAAAAAAAACTTCAATTAATTTGGCAACTCTCGCTGCTAATCCCGGAGTCGGCCGACTTTTTCTTAATATTTTTTTTTATTTATTTAAAAATTTTTTTCATTTCTTAAATAAAAAAAATATAAAAAAAAATCGGCCAACTCCGAGATTAGCAGGGATAGTTGTCAAATTAATTGAAGTTTTTTTTTGAGAAAAAAAAACAAAAATGGCGAAATTTCAAAAAAAAAAAATTATGATTTTACTTAAAAAAACCGATTATTTTATATAATTGATCGTGTTAAATTTTTTTCGAGTATTTTTTCGAAAAGTTCATTCAAAAACAAAAATTAAAAAAAAAAAATAGTTCCCAAAAGTCAATTTCTACAAAAGTTATGGCTATTTGAATATAAAAAAGCCATTTTTTTAGCAAAATTCATAACTTTTTTGAAGTTGAACAAAAAATTTTGAAAAAATTCTCAAAAATTGGTATGGAATACCCCGTATATAAATTTCATATTTCCTGCGACATCTTTCTCTCTCTCAATCAATTAATATTCCAATTTAAAAGTATACGAGCTCGTAGCTTTATAAAATAGATTTATTTTTATGTCAATGTTAATTTTCCTGATTTATTTGTTGCTTATGGAAATTAAACGAATTTTTCCCAAACGAGAATGCATCGAATTTCATCAATAATGGGTATATCAAACGAAAAATTCTTAAAACTCATTGACCTAAAGTTCAAAGTGAGGAAATCGATATAATTGTATGTCCATATTTCTTCAGGTAAAAACAAAACCATCAATGACAACCTTATCGTGCCATGATAAACCACTACTTGAAACTAGAAGTTAAAGCTCGCGACATTTGGTTTCAAATAAGACGGCGCCAGATAGTGTGATAACACACGGCCAGACTTTTCCCTGATATGTTAAGTCCAAAACTACATGTATGCGGACAATCCCACTTCGATTGAGGTCTCATAGCAAAACATGACGGGTTGCATTCACCAGTTACCAGTCGAAATGCTCGAACGAGTCTTTGAAAATTTGAATCAATGGATGGACCATCTGAGACGTAGCCACGACCAATATTTGAAAGAGATAGTCTTCAAAAAATAAATGCGAAATAATGTTCTTTCAAAGCAAATATGTATTCCGCTTTATATTATGAATGTATGTTAATTTCATTATTTTTCACCAATAGTGTTTTTATAAATCGAATACATAGGTATTAAAATAATTTTGCATTGCATAGAAATTCTGATAAAGGAAGAGCCCGCATAAAACAAAACACGCAGTTTATGCAAGAACAGCCTGGAAAAATTCAAAACACAGTGACACAACTCAAACAGAAAAAGCAAAATTCGAAGAATATTTACGCATTTCGAATTGTTGCGATATTTAAAGCTTTGCTTTATGATTTTTCTTTTTCACGTGTGTCTGTGCGTCGTCTAAAAGCATACATTGCACGAATAATTCAAGATTTTACGCGTGGCAGGTTCGGTATAAACAAAGTTTCAACAGCTTAAAAAATCGAAGAAAAACTATGAAATGAGGCTGAAAAGTTGGAAAAATAACTATGTTTTCAATCAGACTTTGTTTTAAAAGCCACTTGTACGAAGTTTATGCTATAAACGTTAATGTAGTAAGGTTTTTGAACAATACGAAATTCGAATATTTATGGAGAAAAGCATGGATATTTAATATTTGTCAAACAAAGTTTCGTCTAAAGCAAAAAATGTTCAAAATCATAACTTATGCAATCAAGTGATCCAAAGACTTACATTAGTATGCACTTACAAACTTTTGCTAAACGCTCTTGTAATTAAGAAAAAATATTCCGAAGCCACACCGTTGTTGCTTAACGCCTTGACATATCAAACAGTGTATGGAGCTTTATATAAAATAATAATATTAAGCCATAGCTACTCCATTTTATGCCTTTTTTTCATCGGCCACTTCACTTTTAGTAAAGTTGGTCGTGGCCTTATATAATTCCCACCCATCAGATTTGTTTCCCAACACACTTTCATTTAAAAAAAGCCGACACGATCTGGCAACTTGGTAATAGCTGTTTACTCGGGTGCGCCTGTAGGTATGCAAAAGATGTAAATAAATACACCCAGTTTCAAGCCACAAGCTATGTTTGTTACTATAACATTGTATTGTTGGTGCCAAGTAATTTGTCAAAAGATAATCATAAAGTCAAGAAATAAGAATGGGCTAAATTTGGCTGTAATCGGTCATTTCATGCTCTTGCAACTTGTCAGGATAAAAGCCATGCAACCTTTAGATGCATAAAATTTGTTAGGTATATGGGATCTAAAACAAATTTTCACCCGTTTCACAGTTTTAGGTACAAGAATGCATACCTAGGAGAAAAGCACGCCCACTAAATTTAATTATTATATCTTCCATATTGACCCATATATGGGTTATCAGGTTAAGCGGAAGTTCGAAAAGCTTTCTATTACGTATCCCCTTTATACGAATGAATTAATATTGAATTAACGAATGAAGATAATTATTGATCGACGCAGCACATTTTGACATACAGACATACAATTATCGGGAAATAATTCTCTCTTAATCCTATAATAAATCTCACAGACTTACCGATACTGGTACTGCCTTCCAAATCGTTCTTTTATGTCATCTCGAATGTAAAATATTATGACTCTGAAGCATTCATTTATAGATTCATTGCAATTTTACCAATTTTCAACCAAACCGTTATATGTGGAGTGGGCGGAGTTATAAACCGTATTCACCTATTTTCACAGAGTGGGAAGGGATACCAAAAATATTAGCTCTGAGCGAATTGGGATATTAAAGTTTGAATAGTTTAGGAGATAATGTGTTCATTAAACTTTATATATGGAGGATCCGTACTCACTTAAAAAAAAAAAATTCCAACCTCGTTGTGAAGCTTAACCTTTTAATATGTTCTTCTATACTTCTATTTATACTCCTGCAACATGGTGTTATAGAGTTTTATAGTGCATTATTCGTGATCATTTCGCCACATTGTCAACTAATATTGTGCCGCATTCGCCTGATTTACCTTCGTGTGTACTGTGCCCAAAAATAAGGAGACATTGTATTTATTTTGAAAATTCTTTAATTATTCTTCCAAATCAATTTCATCCCCTTCAAAGTAATTCCCTCCCTATGCAATGCTCCCTATGCAATGCACTTATGCCAACGGATTTTCCAATCTTCGAAACACTGGTTGTACTCACTTTCCGGGATGGCCTTCAGTTCCGTCTTCGCCACGGCTTGAATCTCTTCTTTCGTTTAAAAACGGCGTCCCGGAGCAATCTTTTGAGCTTGGTGAACAGCCAGAAGTCGTACGGCGTCAGATCAGGTGAATACGGTGGTTGCGGAACGATATGGGTTGAGTTTTTGGCGAAATGATTACGAATTTTTTCCAAAAAATTCAATTTTTTCGGTACCAGTCGATATTTGACGCACTTAAGGCCCAAAACATCTTTCAAAATGGTATTGGCTGAGCCTTTCGATATGCCAACTTCATCAGCAAGGTCTCTAATTATTAATCGACGGCTTTTCAACACCAAATCTTTGATTTGTTGAACGTGAGCTTCTTCGGTTGAGGTTGATGGTCGCCCTGGACGCTCTTCGTCTTCGACACGTTCACGGCCGGCTTGGAACTCACTATACCACTTGTAAACATTTTTTTTAGACATAGCATCATCACAAAAGGCTTTCTGCACCATCCTCAACGTATCCGCAGCAGAAAATTGATAAACCCGTAAACAAAATTTAATGCAAATTCTTTGCTCAACAAATTTCGACATCGCAAAAAACGAAAAACTCACACTAATGAATATTTTGACATGAAATTTGACATAAATGTGACTGACAGTACTACCAACCTAAAAAAAAAAATAATTCTCCAAATCCTTCGACGCGCGCAGTTTAAATGCAAATGTCACCGTATTTTTTGGACACAAAATGCGATTAAACTCGTATACGAATTAGAGGGTATTTAATTTTTGTAACAAAGGTGTTATAGTTACAATTGAAAATGATTGTATGTAGATAAGCGGGTCCGATAAGCGCCGGATTCTAATTCGGCTGCTCGAGTTAATTGCAGCGCGTGGGATTATTGTCGAAAAACAAAAGTATTAAATCGAATGTGCTTGCTATCCCGTTGCCCATACTTTTTGTTGAGTGGATTGGTGTACAGGTTTGGTGAGTATTGTTGTGTACGAGTGTGGTGTCGTCAAGTATGGGGTTTTTCAATTTGTTCCCAGAAGTGGTGTATTGGTGAACATATGGTGTATACAGTGGTTTATATTAGGGTGTGCCCTTTTGGTTTGGGGTAGAGTTGTGAAGGGGACTTAATTAATTGAAACAATATGTATGGTGCAAATTATCAGGATGATAAGACGAGTTGAAATCTGAATTACTGTCTCTCTTTCCGTCTGTGCAAGCGTTAATTTGACTAAAACTTTAAATATCGTGAAAAAAATTGATACACGTGTCCCTCGACACTATGCTGAGAACGTGTTTGTAATAAGTTGAAATTATCTGGGTATTCCTAGAATAAAGTCTGAAATCGGAACTAACCTCGACTATTTCCCATTTTACACAATTATCATCCCTCTGATTCTTTCACTTTCCAATATGCAAATACATACATGCATTGGGATAAAACTTTAAGCGAATAGTTCTTTTGGTCTGCCTCCTTATGATCAGAAATTATGTATTAATGAGAGCTTTGACTTCGGCTTTTTTGCGTGGTGAAAGGTCCCCCACTTTACCCATCTTAAAAGATAAGAAAACGAAAAAAAAATCACGTTAATAACTTTTCTAAACAAAATAAACACCCGAGAAGTCAAAAGTCACGTTGCAAATACAAAAACGATACTGAAATACATCCACACTGTTAGTAATCACGCACGCAACCGGATCATGTTCAAACATGAATGCGACTTCTCGCTGTCATAACCCTACCTACCTACTATTGTTTATTATTGTTACGTCTTTTTTTGAAAATAAGTAAAGAATACTACTAGTCAAAAAGGTTTGGCTATAAAAATTAAGGTTTGTCTTATTATTTTACACTAAAAAGGCTATTAAAATAGGTAACTACAAAAAATCAGTGATGCGTCTAATAATTTGGCCAGGGACTGTAAATAAAATTTTATTATTTTTATTATAGCTCACAGATATTGAATATGTGGATCAAAGTTACAGTTGCCAACTTCTCATTGAAAATATCGGTCAATCTGTGGATCTCTGTCGGTCGGCTGAATAGGTTTTCTTTTCGTGCTGCAAAAAGCAGCTTTGAAACCGACGGTCTGCCGTCGTCGAGCACGCTTCCGTTCGACCATAAAATTTGCTGATTGATTTTAAAACCTTGCTATTAAACTTTATGTTTAGTGGTGACGGCTATTAACTACTGAGAAGTTCCAAACCAGTTCAATTCGCAGTGCGAAAAAGGATTGACTTCAATTCTAGCAGTCCAAAAGTAGCGTCAAAATTCAATGGTCTTCCATTCCTGCTCCCTCACTTACTTTATTTTTAACTGTCTTAATTAGTTTGGTCATTCCCCACTCAACACTGCTTCAAAAACAGTTTTGGCAGCCAAAAAAAATGCGCTCTAAGAGTGAAATGAAAGCAGCTAACTAAACTTAATGCGACAGCACCATCGACAGGCGTTGCAGCCCTCTCTCAACTATTACTTTAGTGTGAACTTTTGTGAACAAGCAGAAAAGCAAATGTGTTACGACGTAAACCGCGAAATTTGCTTTTCAACTTTTCGATGCATGCGTGTGAGCGTGTATAACTTTAAGTGGATTAAATTTAGCGCCAAAATAGTACATGTATGCTAAATGCGTTCGCACTTATTGTTGTATTACTATGTATATATGAGTCGATATACTTCATTGCATCATTTTACGGGTTTTAATACCATTTTTTCACATTGCCAAACAGCTGTCACAACAATGTTGCAACAAACTTTTAAATTGACATGCTATAGAAAAAACTTCCAAACGGCTTAGAGGATAAAGAAATAAAAAAATTAGTTAAGTTTATAAGTAAGTATATATCGACAGTTCGTATAGAGGTCTGCTTTCAATAGTTTCTTCATTTCTTATTGAGAATTGTTATTTATTGTACTGCACCAATGGCCAGAATACCGTGTTAACTCTATTAACTGGGCTTTATACGTACCAGTTTGTTATAGAAGAGCAGTGGATAATTTAGTGAATTATCATTTTATATGGCGAAGAAAGCTTCTACCACATATGGTTGTTGAATGTGTGGTACTTGATAAAGGAGCCAATACAGCTCATACGAATTATTGGAAGTTGCGATAATTTGATAGAATCGATCCAAGACAAAGTAATGAGAATGGAATTTACCGTAGTAACGATAGAAGATATATGCTTTGAGATGACTACAAATATATAATTTATCGGCTTAGTATAAATAGAAAGCGGCAGTAATTGATGAAAAAAGAATGTTTCCTGCTATAACCTTTTAGTCCACCAGCTGGTCAGGCAAATTAATAATAAGGCGGCACTGGATACTTTACAACTAAGATTATTCAATTCAAGTACCAGTAATAAAACATTATGACAATGAATGACATGACTTTTCATTTTTACACATTTCAAATACTACTCTATAATATGTAACTCTACACTACATTGTCTTAACTCGCTAACTTCTAAGTAAGTTGTGTTATTTTCCATCGTGCTCTTGTAGCGTAGAACTTTGCCATATACATAAATGTTGTTGATTTGCGTTTCCTGAGTTGTTTTCTTAACTAAGCGACAATGTAAGTGTCGGCGTTTCTAATTTTAATGTGGCTAGGAAGTTTTATTTTGTATGAATCTAGAGCTTGTTTTGATTAGATGTTTAAGGTGGACGTTACTTTACTTTTTATATCCTGAACAAGAGAACGTCGGACACGTTATTAAATATATATTATACTCGTACATAAATAAAAAAAAAAACAGCAAGTTAAGCTAAGTGGATTTAGGCATGTACTATATATCTGCCCGTCCGTCTCTCCTTCTGTCCGTATATACGCGAACTAGTCCGGAAATTTTTGCAATATCTATTGGAAATTTTACACACGTCCTTTTTCCCGAAAGAACTGTCCATTTGTCGAAACCGCCGATATCGGACCATTATAACAAACTAAACAATCGGAATTAAGTGTTTGGTGGTGGATTGTGTCGACGACATAAGTTTAGTCTGCGAAGAAATTGATCAGATCAATTTACTATCATATAGCTGAAACCAAAAACTGGCCGGTTATAATCAAGTTCTTATAAGGAGTCTTTTGAATTCTATTTTAACGTAGGTGCAACCAAAGTTGTTCTGTTTTCTTGTTTTTTGTAGTATTAAAATATATATTATAGAAAATGGCGCTGATAACAATTTTAATTTTTGCTAGTCGATATATCTGTGATTCTCTTGTTTTTGAAATAATATTTTTTGGAAGATTTTTGTTTACCGATGTTGGCATTTTTGCATGTCGGTGTTTATCAATGGAATGTCTGAGCGCAATATTTTAAAATTATGGAGTGGTCTTTTAAAAGGACAAGGACATATTAATTTGAAAAAAAAAATGTGGTGTCGTAGGAACGAAGTTCCTTCGGCTAATGTAGAATCGAAACAATTTGCAAAAAAAATCTGCTTAATTTTATGTAGGTTGTCTTGATTTTCCCCCCAAATTTTGCTGATTAGTTTTTATTTAAGTACAGATAAGTGGTATAGGTGGTGGTTATACGCATTTCTTTGATTTAGCCGAGGCTTACTTTCGCTGCAGTTTCTTGCCCCATTGATGGGTTTCTTTTTGCAAAGGTGTGTGTTATTAAATATATGTATAATGTCTCCATATACATCGTTTAGGTTTTCGAAACTTCTACTTTGACCACAGCTTATTCCTCCCGTTCCGCGTGTAGCTTTATCTATTACTATATGCAATACGATGTTAAGGGAATATTTTAGTATAGAGTCAGAAATTTCAAGTAAAAACTGTAAATTAATATTTTTAATATAAATTTTTGGAACGAAGTTCCTTACGGCAGGCTTGCAGAAGATAGGATTTTCCTGCGGGAGCTAACTGAAAAAAAAGTGATAGTAAAAACCGTAAGAAATAACCCGTAAGAAATATCCGTAAGAAAGAACCCGTAAGAAATAACTTGTAAGATCGCTAGTTATAGCCTACTTTTAGGTCTTGCAAAATAATTAGGCATGAAAATCTGTAACATTATTGTGTATGCAAATTATGCATAGAGTGCAATAGACTGCAAACTACATCTGCCAAATATTAAAATACAGACGTTCTTATGGACACTGTTATTTTGACAGCTGCACGACTACACGACTGCAGGCCGACAGTTGTCGTTCCCGCTAACTTGAATATTTCCTATATTTGCCAACGGCAGTAGGACGACAGTAGAGTTGACAGTAGAATGGAAGATAGAAAGAGGAGGTAGAGTGGTGATGTCACTAATATGTAAAATGTAAAATTATTCACAGGTCTGACAAACTTGACGTTATTTTACAAATAAAAGCATAAAATAGCTCTATTATATCATTTGTAATAACAATTGATAATTTAAAACAAAAAAAAAAATTACCAATTTTTACTTATGTTTTGCATAAAAAAAATTTCACTTTGAACAAAATATTAAAATTTCATTGAAGTGAAAGGTATTAGTATGGCCACAACGATATTGGGTACATGCAAAATGGACAGCTGTGTTGTCTTGGTACATGCGGCCATGCTGTCGCAGTCATTGTGTTCACCACCTGAGAATTCTGCATGCACTAAATACGTTTATGGGGAGTTGAATTGTTGCATATTTTTTGGCGCAGGGTTTGAGGAAATAACCCGTAAGAAAAAGACTGTAAGATCGCTAGTTATAGACTACCTTTAGGTTTTGCAAAATAATTAGGCATGAAAATCTGTAACATTATTGTGTATGCAAATTAGTTTTGAATGAAGTGCGGAACACATAGAGCGCGACAGACTGCAAACTACATCTCTCAAATATTAAAATACAGACGTTCTCACGGACACTGTTATTTTGACAGCTGCACGACTACACGACTGCAGGCCAACAGTTGTCGTTCCCGCTAACTTGAATATTTCCTATATTTGCCAACGGCAGTAGGACGACAGTAGAGTTGATAGTAGAATGGAAGATAGAAAGAGGAGGTAGAGTGGTGATGCCACTAATATGTAAAATTATTCACAGCTCTAACAAACTTGACGTTATTTTACAAATAAAAGCATAAAATAGCTCGATTACGAGTACATCATTTGTAATAACAATTGATAATTTAAAACAAAAAAAATTTTTACCAATTTTTACTAATTTTTTGCATAAAAAAAATTTCACTTTGAACAAAATATTAAAATTTCATTGAAGTGAAAGGTATTAGTATGGCCACAACGATATTGTGTACATACATGCAAAATGGACAGCTGTGTTGTCTTGTGTACATGCCGGCCATTGTTATGTTGCTGCCTTCTTACGAATGTTCATGTATTATCATGTGGTATTTTTTTGCAAATTATATCGATTCTACATTATCCGAAGGAACTTCGTTCCTGCCTGGTGTCCCACGACAGCGCATTTCTTGTTTTATTATTTTAACATTACAAGAATACATAAAAAAATCTGAAAATAGGTACCTAAATATACGGTTTCCTGGGGCCTTCAACAGTTTTGACTGGACTTAAACCATTCTTGGTCATAAGGTGGCATACACTAAAGATATTATTTATTTATTTATTTATAAAACGTGAAACAATAATACAATTACTTTTCCACGAAAAAAGGAGCACTGGCTGCCAGGACCTTCGGCTCGCTGATGTAAATATAAAATGTATAGTTATTGCTTAATTAAGTCTTAGGTGTAAAAGTTAATAAAATGTTCTGTAGCTAATAGAAAAGTATTAAGAACAAAATAAATAATAAGTAATGTGAAGTTTATAAACACTACTAAGAATGCTGATATTTTTGTTACGTTTTCGGAGGAACTGGTTTGTAGCAGAGCAGACGGTATTTGGTCGTCGAAGATATTTTTTCTAATCGCTGCGAAATGTGGGCAATCGTCGAGTAAATGATAGGCTGTTAAAGCTAACGACGGGCAGTGTTGGCAAACTGGTGGACTAGAACGATTTAGGAGGTGCGCATGTGTGGCAATTGTGTGTCCTAGGCGTAATCGGATAAATGCTTTGATGCCGTGCGAGCTGCGATATACACTTATACAAGTCTTTCTTCATGATATAGTCAAAAGTTATTAGTGTTTTTTTTGCTGCGAGTTTAGCCCGTTCGTCTGCCAGATTGTTTCCTTTTATGCCTGCATGTCCAGGAACCCACATTAGTTTCAAGCGATTGTTATTCCGATTAATTTGCTCCGAATACAGGAAATTAAGTAGGACTTGTTGTTTGTATTTATTACCGAGTGTATGGTTGACTTGCTATCAGTGCAGATAACTGCTTTAAAACTAGATTTTTCGACGAAGATGATTACGTTGAAGATAGCGACAGCTTCAGCTGTGAAAACCGAGGCGTAGCTGGGAAGTATTCCTGCTGTAATTGTTCTTCCCTCGGAGTCAACGACGGCGAATGTTGTGCTAATGACGGTTTTTGAACCATCTGTGTAAACGAATTTCCAGTCTGGGAGCAGTGGAGTTGTATATTCCGCGAAAAGGCGTTGAAATACTGTGGGGGGGTACTACTTTTTCCGTATTTCTCCAAGTTTAGCATGAAACATGATTTGTTTATCATCCAAGGCGCAGAAGATACTTTTTGACGGAGAGAAGGGAATGTGATATCAAGCAGTAACTTGATGACACTTTTCGCGCAGTTGCCATAGATGGGTAGGCCATAGTCTATCTTCGATAATATAAGAGCTCTGGTTACATTTATTAGTGTAGACGAGTTAATTAAGCAGTGTTTGGATGATAAATATTTAATAATGTTAAGCCTAGCAGCCAGCTGCTTTCTTAAATATAAACAATGTTCTTTGGAAGTTAATTTTTTAACAAAAATTAAACCTAGAAACTTAAGTTTATTAGCATTTACAACTGGAATATTGTTATAAACTAATGTAAAGTAATTACATTTGTGTTTGCGGCAAACATGGAAATTCTTACATTTGTTTAAAGATACGTTGGCTCCAGATGATTTGGACCAAATACTTAAATCAACTAATATATTAGTAAAATCTTGTTTAACAAGGTTTAGGTCATTTAGTTTAGAGACCAATAATAAATCATCAGCATAGCATATATAAAAAATATTTTTATACTTTATATTTTATCTATAATTATGTGACAAACTTCATTGAATGCAGCAGTAAACAAAATGACAGATAGCGGGGAACCTTGGGGAATACCATTATGTAAAGAGAAATAATCCGAAAAGGTGTTATTTACTTTGGAAACAAATCTGCGATTAGTGAGAAAAGACTGGATAATTTTAAGGATTTTCCCACCAAGGTTCCATTTTACCAACTGACGTAAAACTACATAAGCTCCCACGCGGTCAAAGGCTTTCTCGAAGTCTATACTTAGCACGGAAAGGTGGTTTCTATTGGAAAGAGCAGTAGAAGCATAGCTTTCGAAGAGGAGCAAGGCATCAATGGTGCCATGCCCCTCTTTAAAAGCCACTTGCTGCGGACTAATGGAGTTATTGTTTATGGCATACCACGAAATACGATGAGCTATAATTTTTTCGAAAAGTTTACCTAAACAGCTAAGCAGTGAAATGGGTCTGAAACCTGAAGCTTCTGTTGGAGGACTACTTGACTTAGGAATGGGGATAATAATAGCGTTTTTCCAGGTTTGGGGGTAAATACCTTTATTTAGAATGTTGTTGTATAACTTAATTAATCTGGCCATCAAACATGAAGGTAGATGTTGCAACATGGGGTACGATATTCTGTCGGCACCCGGGGTTTTGCCTGAGAAAAGGATAGTGTAGACTGTAGTTCAATATGTTCTATATTGCAATCTGTGATGTTAGACAACGTATAAGGGGAAGTTCTGAGATATTTGTTTTTGTCTGAAATGAAAGTGGCATGAAAGTTTGAGTCCTGCGAGTATTCTGACCAGTATGCTGCGAAGTAGTTAGATAGCTGTTTTGCGTTGACGATAGGCCCATTAGCATTACTTATGGAGATCAACTGGGATTGCGGGTATATTCCACATAATTTTTTAATATCGGAACATGCTTTTTTCGGGTTTGTTTTATGGTTGATAGATTCCGAGTATTTATTTAAGCTGTCCCCTTTAGATTGTTTTGCTTTCTTACGAAACATCGCGTTAACCTTTTTATACATAATTAAATTTTGGTTTGATCTTGTCCGTTTATATTCCGACCAATAAAAGCGCTTTAGATTTCTTAATTGTGATAGCTCAGGAGACCAGTATGGCACAGTTTTAGTAAAGATTTTATTACTGGATTGTGGAATGGAAAGGTGAGCAGAAGTACAAATAATTTTTGTAATTGTGGCAACTTCTTTGTTGATATTGTCCGAATAGGGGTATTTTTCGCAAAGGTCGCTGGCAGTATGTTGAAACTTTTCCCAGTTCGCTATATCTGTTAGGAACTTTGGAATGGGTTGGGCCTTAAAGACTGACGGAGTGCGTAAAATAGTAAGAATAGGGAAGTGATCGCTGCCGTGGAGGTGGGGAAGGGTATTGCTAGTTAGTTTAGGGGCGATGTTGGAGGAACATAATGTAAGGTCAACAGAGGTAAAAGTTTTGTGTGTGGAAAAGTGAGTCGGTTTGTTGTCGTTAAGTAAAGTGGGGTTTTCTAAAAATATCATATCTTCTATGATAGCACCTCGACTGTTGCAAAGAGTTGATCCCCAAAGGGGACTCCAGGCGTTAAAGTCCCCAACTATAACGAATGAAGTAGAAACTGATCGCAAAATGTTTCTAAGTTCGCTGCATGTGAAGTTTTGTAGAGGTGGTATATACAGGGCCACAATAGTAAATTTGAAAGATAGTGAAACTTCTATTGCAATTGTGGCAATATTTGAAGTAATGGGAACTTGTCTATGGGGTATCGATTTTTTTATCAAAACTGCAATGCCTTGCTTGTTAGTTTTGTGTTGAGGCAAGTAGTAAAAATAGCTTTGGTACTGATGGGGCGAAGCTGCTGACTTATCAGCAGCAATATTAGTCTCTTGGAGACAGACAACGTTTGGCGAATGTTCTTTCAACAGAAGTTCTAGTTGCGTGTAATTGTTGAGGTAACCGTGCATATTCCACTGTAGGATCTTAAACATTGAGAGCGGGAGAGGAATTGTCACAAAATTAATATGCTATGATAACAAATATGTATGTATGTTAATAATTGCATTCGTCTATAGACATAAATTGCTCTTTCGAGTTGTTTTCATTATGTTGAGGTATAGTTTGGTTTAAAGAGAGATTGACAATTGAGGTGTCAGCTGTCTCTTTCATGGAAGCGTCTGCTTCTGTTTTGTTTTGGTAAGCGTTAGCTTGCGAAATGATGTTTGCGAGTGTAGATTCGAGATTGAAGGGAGTGTGTAATAAAGTCTGCAGAAGAGGTGTAAAAGAGGAAACTAAGGCATTGTTAGGTTTTTGATTGTTGTTGTTTTGTGGTGAGTGGTTAGGTAAAGAAGAAATTATTTTAGGTGGGTTAACAGAAGAAATTTCAGATGAAGTAGTAATCGGTGATTTGTTTAATGAGATGGGTGGTGAGATTAGAGATTTGGAGCTTTGAGTAGGGTTATTATTTGATTTTTGTGCTTCTTTAGCTGCCTCGACGAAAGAGGAGTTAAGCATCGATGGTGTTTGTGCTTTGTAAAGCTTAAGTGCTTCGCGCATGGAACATTTGTTTTGACATTTTATTTTAAGTATTTCTTTCGTTTGCATGTATTTCGGGCACGTGTTGGCAGATGACGGGTGGTTACCAGAGCAGTTTGCACAGAGCGTGCGAGAACATGGGGGAGGATGGGGGGGAAGATTGCATGACATACATACGGGCGCATTTTTGCTGTGTTTGGCGGTATGACCAAGCCGTTGACAAGTTTTGCACCGCATTGGGTTAGGGTAGTTGGGTTTTACTTTAGCGCTACGCCAAGAAACGTCCACTTTATCTGGTAGCTCTAACAGATCAAAAGTAAGTAGCACAACTCCAGTGAATTGTGAAACTCCTTCCGCAGTTTTCGAAAATTTGTACACTCCGACTACGCCTTGGTTACTCATATTTTCAATTATTTCTTTTTCACTGACATTGTTTAGGCAGGGTGCATAGATTGTACCTTTTACGCTATTAAGATTGTCATGATATTTTACAACAATTTCGCACACACCATGTAGCTTTTTAGTTGAAATGAACATTTGGGCAATTTGGTCGTTTTTCACAAGCAGTAGCAGATTGCCAGCACGTAATTCAGAAATCGAAATAATTTCTTTACTAATAGCTTCTAATGCTTTATGTACGGCGAAACAAGAATAATTAGAGATAGGTTTCGTTGAATCGGAAGCACTAACAATAATAAATTTAGGGTTTTCTTTCCTAGACTGAGGCAAGTCGGGAAAATTAAGAGGCGTGTATGAGGGTTTCTTTCTTTTTGGATGGGATTCCGAGGCAAGCAAAGCAAACCTGTTATTCCCGAGGTTGGGTGGCCCGGGGGCCATGATTATTATATCTACATACTCGATTCACTTGTTTAGAAAACACTTGTAGGAAAAACGATATGCGGTATAATAATAAAACAGAGATTTACAAAGCAAACACGTGCACGTAAGACGGATGTGTACTGTGCGAAATACGCAAAAGATAAGCCGAAACACGTCTACACAGAGCGAGCTTTAGTCGATGACTGAAAAACTTGCTAAAGATATTAATTGTGCAAAGTTGTATCCAGTTATATTCATAGCTACTTATTTTGTGTACTGGAAACTGAACGAATCAAGTGGAATTTAAAATTGTGCTATATGGGAAGTAGGCATGGTTGTTGTCCGATTTCGTCCATTTTTACAATGTTACATAAGAATGTAAGAAGAATGCCGCGTACTAAATTTTGGTCAGTCGGGTTCCGAGATATGGGATTACAGCAAAAAGTTGGCGGCGCCACACTCATCGTCTAATTTTCAAACCGGTTCCCATAAAGCTTTCTCATACCATCCTGGTGGTCTCTGGCGTATTTAGTTATTAATTTATCGTGCTTTTAGTAGAAATGAGCGGGATTATCCGCCGATTTCATTCACTTTTGGTCGGCAGAAGTTCTTATAAGATTTATACTCAGCAAATTTGGTAGTTGTAGCTTAAGTGGTTTAAGAGCTAAGTATGTACATTATTAGACGGCGGGGCCACGCCTACTTTTTCAAAAGTTGTGCCCACAGGTGCCCCTAGCTACTGCTATTCCTTGTGCTTACGCTTCATATCTTAATTGAGCGCTTTGTTATGGAACTTTATATATTTTCGGTTAGTGGCGATTTGTGTTCGGACAGACAGACAGTCAACCGAAATTCAACTTTTCTCTTCGTCCAGATCGTTAATATACATATATATAACCCAATATCTATCTCAATACTATTTTGTATGAAATTTTCGGACTCAAATATGGTAAATAATTAAGAAACGTTGTTCTATCGTGTAACGCTGTATTTTTACTAAATTTAGACAGTCAGCTGTTGACTTTTTTAAGGGTTGTCAAGACTTTACTTCATAAATGGCGGCTAATTTAAACATTGCACTAATTTTGAGACACCCTTTAGAAACAATAGCTAACGTACCATTTATGTGTATGAAAAAAACTTTTTAATTAGATTTCCAGCAATATACTCGTATAATGAGTGCCTTTCTGGACATAAAAAAAGCTTTTACTCTCATAGAGATAAGCATGCTCATTTAGTCTCTGACACAGGGCGGCATAGATGAGCGGATGGATTCAATCGATGGTTATGAAAAAAATTAGTATCACCATGTTACTCATCATGAGCTTTGGAAGACTATAGCAAAAGTGGGACCAGCATACGGTCAATATTTCAACATTTGATAGTAAAAAATAAGTATTTGTTCAAGGTGGAGCCCCACATTTTTTGCCCGAAATAAAAGTCGATTGCTAGATTGTTAAATAGCAGAGTGGCCAAATCGTTTCCAAAATTGAGTCAAGCACAAGATAATGCATGTCTGTATAGTAGGATGTCCGTTATTTCCCAAATTTATTTTTGTGTCTGCATCGCCCTCAAAATTTTTAGTAAATGCCCTAACAAAAATTATGAACCATTGATAATAACCCGTGCCGCAACGACGATTTATTTCCCATTTTCCCATTTAAATAGCATGGGGTTTTCGTACTTTTTGCAATTAATTTTTTCTTTGCGAAACCAATTGATACATTGCTGCGGCACTGAATCACTTTTGTAGGAAATTGATCGTTCTACAAAAACTTTCTCTGAAATTTTTCAAAACTATCACTTCCGTCAAAGTTATTCAAAGTCAAAGTTGAGCTAAAAATGATCTTTTTTTTTAACAAAAAATTATCATTATTTACATCAATATTGATTATTTATTGCCGAAAATATCTCATGTAGAATCTCCTATTTTCAATTATTTTCACAGACCCGAACAAAACGTTAAATTAAGAATTGTCGGCGAAAGCGTTCGATAAGACATTTGATTGTTGGTGATAACTCGTTGTTCGTTGATGAGAGAGAGATCAGCGAGCTTCCTGAAAAGGTCAGACTCGAATTGTTCTCCAAGGTCGGTTGTTATTCGAAGAGGTACTCCAAAGTAGGAAATCCAAGTTTGCATGAGTGCATGTGCACTCGGTCGACTGTGCCGTCAATAAGTGGTTCGGCTGCTGGATAGCGTGTGAATTGGTTGATAATTGTGAGACATATTGTGTGCCCTTTTGAAAGCGGGTCTATGTGAATATCTTCAAGTCGACGCGAAGGTGGCTGGAATGTTGCGATGGGTGAAATTGTATGACGTGAAATTTTATTGCGTTGGCATTGAATGCATGCTTTGGTCCATGTGATGCTATCCTTGTTGATTGATAGCCAAACATATCTTTTTGTGCTAAGGCGTCTTGTAGCTTGGCGACCAGGGTATGAGACTGAATGAAGAGTCTCGAAGATTCGTCGTCTTAGTTGTTCTGGAACGAACGGACGTGCTGTACTTGTAGATATGTCGCAGTATATAGCAATGCCCGTGATACTGGTGTTGATTTTGCGTAGGTCTAATGGTGTATTCGAGCTACTGCGGGCTTCTGTTTGAATGCGTGCATTAGGGGTTTGTGATCTGTGTAGATTGCGATGTGTCGTCCCTCAAAAATATAACGAAAATATTTCACTGTTTCGTAGACTGCGTTGAGTTTACGACCGTAAGTCGATCGTTTTTGAACAGATGGTGCAAGTTTGCGACTAAAGAATGCAAGTGGTTGCCAATGTTCGCCAATGCGGTGCTGAAGCCAATTCCGCTTTTAGATGCGTTTGAAAAGATGGCCCACTCGGAATTATAGTCCAGGTGTGCTAAGAGTGTTGTATTAGTGAGAGCTTTCTTACAGTTTGCAAATACGTTTTCAAGCGTTGTTGTCCAGTTTGTTGGAGTTTATCCGTTGATTTTAAGGTCTTCGAATAGCGAGTTGAGTGATCCGAGTAAGTTTGCTGCGTTCTTAATTGATTTGCTTTAAAAGTTAATTTTACTAATGAAGTTGCGTAATTTGGTGATTGTTGTAGGACGAGGATAGTCGATTATGACTTTGACTCGTTCCGCAAGTGGTTTTACTCCATTGACGGAAATTGTATGCCCTAGGAACTCGATTTGTTTAAGACTTAGACGTGTCTTTGTTGTGTTTGACTAATAGCGGGATTCTGTAACCAGTCTCTAGTCTCTATTTGAGACATTTTGAGGCAAAGTCTCAATTTGAGACTAGTTACTATTCACTAAACAGTCTCTAGCGTCAGTTTCAAAATATTGACTCAAACTTGAGACCTGGTGGTTAGCAGGTCACAAAACCAAAAAGAACTCTTGTCTGTCATTTTGAATATACTGAATAGAGATCATCATAGATATTAATCGATTGTGGTTTCTTTATATTTTGTAAGCAACTCAAACACGAAAAGATGAAAAATAAATAAATTTTACATAAATTTCGTAAATATTATGAAACAAAGTCAACACATATTTTTATTTTTATTGATATGTAATTTTGTTTTTTGACGATGTTATAGAAAATGTAATATTTGTTATCGACATATTTATTTTCATTCAAGTGTAAAAACATCTCTGAATAATGAAATGTAATAGATTTTGTGACTGTCACTTACAGAATTGCAAAATCATCTAAAGTCTCAAAAATTGTCTCTAACTCAAAATCTCAAATTTAGAGACTTGAGACTGTCTCACGTTACAGAATCGCACGGTAAGCCATAGTGTTGAGGGCGTTGAAAATTGAGATATTTTAATTAAACGTGAAGTTGTTCACATGACAACTGTCAAAAAATGTGTACCACTTCTTTGGACTGCTTTAAATTTTTAAAAGTAGTAAACCTTTTTGGATATAGATAGTTCACAATTGGTTGAAGTGCTTATTACTTCCAATTGTTCACTTATGACATAAGTTGCTGTTAAAATTTCATATTTTTATGTCACAGAGTTAAAATCGGCGAAATCGACGAAATCGGAGCACAACCACGTCTACTTCACATATTTATAAGATAGTTTAAATTCTTTTTGATAGCTTCTCTTTCCTGTACACTAATCAGGAAGCAATTGATATAACGTGCTAAAACTATGTATCTTTAAATATGCCTAAGATGACCAAAAATTGAACAGATCCAAGCATAATTGTTCAATCCCCTAGGTATCGAACATGTACACCCCAATATCTATAGTTGAGCTCCTTGACAGTTGACCGAAAATAACGGTATATGTATATACAATAGAAATTCAGACAGAATCCTTTTCTGACAATAGTAACTCTAGTAAAAAATGGGTTGCATCGGGTCAATACTTCCCTGAGCCCCCTAATATAAAGATTTTCGAACTTCCTCGTGACTTTTTGCTGGATATATATGTTTGAGATATCTCAAAGAAAATTACAGAACATATTTTGCACAGGAAAATGCAATACTTGAACTAGCCCCCATATAACCATTACCAGGATTTTCAAACATCCGGCTGACTTTGCTTCATATGATTGTTGATTGTTGTGAGGTACGTTAGTGAAACTCAGAACGCATTTACTTAGTATGTGCTATAGAGTAAAATAGATAATATCGATTGGTATTACTTGGTATAGTTTTTACTTTGATTATAATCAATTCACGATTTCATCACAGATTTAAGTTGAACAAATTCGCTTCATTGCCAACAACTGAAGTTATTTAGCCGGCTGAAACCCTTATAAATTGCGAGAGTATAAAATGTTCGCTGACACCCGAAGTTACCCTTGCTTACTTATTTATTTATATATTTGCTCCTTGGCAATCTGTTTAGTCATTTGTAGAAGTTCATGCAAGTGAGGAAAGTTCTCTGATCGCCATTCACTTGAGAGTGGCCAGAAACGATTCTTTTACATATGGCTGAAGCGGCTTACAACTTCCGGCTTTAGACCAAGTATCCTCTGGGTAGCCTAAGAACACTGTTCGAAGACGAAATATCCCCTACACAGGGTTGAGCGGTGGGTTTGTAACCAGGAAGGGCAAAGAAGGTATCTTTGGCACTACGGTCGGTAAATTCTGCCCACACGATGAAACATCCCCAAATGGGTTGAGGCTGATCGACTTCGCCGGGGCCCGAAATATGGTTACTTGTGGTACTAGATTCCAGCATATGAAAATTAAACAAGTTACCTGGCTGCCTACGGATGGAAAAGCCACCAATCAGATCAATCATGTTGTGATTGACGGAAGACATGTCTCCAGTGTTCTAGATGTGCGTACGCTCCGAGGTCCTAATATCGACTCGGACCACTATCTTGTTGCAGCCAAGACTCGCACCCGTCTCTGTGCAGCAAAGAACGCACGTTAACAAACATAAGAAAGGTCCGACGTCGGGAAGCTGCAACCAAAACAGATAGCCGAACGATTTTCTACTCGGCTTGCACTCCTGGTCCGTGAGAGCACACGTCAACAACTCGGTATAGGTGAACTGTGCGACGGAATTTCAAACTCATTACATCGCCGTAACCGGAGCCATTGGTTTTCGGAAAATGCAAAAGAACGGCTGGTACGAGAGGAGTGCTGTGTCACAGCGGAGAGAAAACAGGCTGCCTACTTTGTAACGTTACGATCGACCACAACACGTGCGGGATGGGATAGATACCGAGAATTAAAATAAATTTCTGCGAAAAGATGAGGCGGCTAACAGAAGGTTTCAAGACATACTCATGTAGAACCCCCAAAGGTGATCTAGCGACCGATGCCCAAAAGCATACTAAACTTATGGAAGGAACACTTCTCCAGCCTGCTGCATGCAGAAAGAACAAAGCCAGGAGAAGACAGAAGTTTCATTGCCGGACCATGAAGAAGTTCGAATAGCAATTACTCGCCTGAGGAATAACACGCGGCAAAGAACTGATAAGGAGCATGCATCAGTTTCTTTGTAAAATATGGTCGGACGAAAGCATGCCCAACGATTGGGATTTATGTGTGCTTCGGCAAAACCACAAAAGGGAAGACTCTAAAATCTGCGCCAACTACCGAGGGATAAGCTCAACATCGCCTATAAGGCGATACGCTTACAGAGCGTATTGTGTGAAAGATTAAAGCCCACCGTCAACAAACTGATTGGTTCTTATCAGTGTGGCTTTAGACCTGTCAAATCACCAAATATCCACCATGCGCAAAATCTTGAAAAGGACCCGTGAAAGGAGAATCGATCCACACTACCTCTTCGTCGATTTCAAAGCTGCTTTCGACAGCACGAAAAGGAGCTGCCTTTATGAAGCGATGTCTGAATTTGGTATCCCCGCAAAACTTATACGGCTGTGTAAGCTGACGTAGAGCAACACCGAAAGCTCTGTCAGGATCGGGAAATCTCTCCGAGCCTTTCGATACCAAACGAGGTTTCAGACAAGGCGACTCCCTATCGTACGACTTCTTCAACCTGTTACTGGAGAAAACATTTCGAGCTGCAGAACTAAATCGAGTAGGTACAATCTTTTATAAGAGTATACAGCTGCTGGCGTATGCCGATGATATTGATATCATCGGCCTCAACAACCGCGCCGTTAGTTCTGCTTTCTCAAGACTGGACAAAGAAGAAAAGCAAATGGGTTTGGCAGTGAACAAGAGAAAGACGAAATGTCTCCTGTCATCAAACAAACAGTCGTCGCACTTGCGACATGGCTCTTACGTCACTGTTGACAGTCATAACTTTGAAATCGTACATAATTTCGTCTATTTGGGAACCAGTATTAACACCAACAATAATATTAGCCAAGAAATCCCACGCAGGATAACTCTTGCCAACAGGTGCTACTTCGGGCTGAGTAGGCAATTGAGATGTAAAGTCCTCTCTCGACGAACAAAAACCAAACTCTATAAGTCACTCATTATTCCCGTCCTGCTTTATGGTGCAGGGGCTTGACAACAACTGATGAGTCGACGTTGCGAATTTTCGAGAGAAAAGTTCTGCGAAAGATTTATGATCCTTTGCGCGCTGACCACGGTGAATATCACATTCCAGGGAACGATGAGCCGATGAGATATACGACGACATTGACATAGTTCAGCGAATTAAAGGACAGCGGCTACGCTGGCTAGGTAACGTTGTCCGAATGGACGAAAACACTCCAGCTCTGAAAGTATTCGACGTAGTACCCGCCGAGGGAAGCAGAGGAAGAGGAAGACTCTATTGAAACGACTTGCGCTGTTGTTAACTAGGCTATAATCGCGTAAGCGGTGTCTACGCCAATAAAGAAGAAGAAGAGTAATTTAAATCAGTTTCGGTCCTTTGATACTTTACATATTTATTTGTAATTTCGTATTATTTTCAAACAAAGAGTAATATATTTCAACAATTGATTCCATTATAGCAAAATTTTTATTTATGTTATAATAATTACAAATTTTTAAGTTCTCATACAAATATTAGTCACAGATATAATGGACTGGAATTTGTCTTATTTGGGGAAATACTTTAATTTTGGTCTTAGTTATAACCAAGTTTAATATATATCTCTATAGAGTCTTACGACTCTTCAGTAATCAAACTATTTTTCTCCGGTTCCTGCGGGCAATGTTATTATCAAAACTGCCATGAAAAAGTAAAGCAAACACAAAAATTTACACCTGTATTCTCTACATTTCCATCCAGGTACAAGCTCGACTCGACTATAAGACTGCAATTTTGCCATTAATAGAACTTAGTGTTGATAACGTAGTAAACATGAAATGATAACGATTTTTTTTTTGGTATTTGCAAGCGATAGAGTAAAACAAATTACTTAATGTGGCGGCAGCAAGTGCAGCTGGCTGTAACGCCCAAAAATAGGCAAGAAAATAAATATATTTTGCAAAACAGAAAAAATACGAGAAAGATGGGAATAAAACTATTTTGCACTTGCAAATTGCATTTTGAATGCTAAAGCTGCTATTTCAAGCTAAGGCGGGTTTATATTTGTTTATATGTACGTGAGCTTCCATTGAACTATAGTGTGTGCTGCCTTTATATTCCCGAGATATGTCTGTTAACGTAAAGCCGACACTTCGACTAACAAAGCGACCAGGCAAACGCTCGGTGGCGTTAATTTATTTGCGTTTTAATATGCGAATCGTATGCTGTGTGTATGTAGGTGATTTAGTTGCGCATTGGGTGGTACAAAGCCCGGAGCTAGAAGTGTTCGCTAATATGTGCCCGTGTCAAGTAGGCGTGATCTACACATTTAACTCTTAAATAGTTACTAGACAACATTGCTTGAACTTTGTACAGTTTGTTAGTACGTGCATGTATATTTTTGTTGCCTGTGCATATGCTACTGGCTTCAATTGCCACACTCTGGTTTGCGTATGTGTATTTCGGTTGCAAATTACTTCCTTTTCTGAGTAAGTTACACGCGTTAATGTAGGCGGTTCTTAAGCAAACGCAATTACCAGCGTATATATTGAAAATTATTTTAATTTTTGATATGTATACTTTCTTATATATTCGATAAAGTTCTGAAACTTATTTTAAAATCTGTAAAATAAAATTTTATAATTTTATTAAAGGAATCCTTATAGAAATACCTTCAGTTTTTTTGTATTGGGAATTTCAAAACAATCAATTCTGGTAAAGAGTTTTCGGAAAGTACAAAGTAATATATTCTAGCTAAGTGAATTTAATCTGTCAATATATACAAATATTTTCTTCATAATTTTTTTTTCTTAATTTTAGCTATGAGAAATCCTTAAGACTTAACCAGTTTTGGTGTTATTTTAAAAATGTATAGCTAAAAGCTTCTGAAAATAAATTGGATAAGTGCCGGCAAAAAAGCTTGAAAGATTTAATCCGAACTTATCATTGCCAACATTCTTCTGCAAAATCTTTCACAAAGATTTATTTCTTGCTATGACAAACGGGCTCATTCGACTTTTCTTCGATAATCTGCTCCACAGTAGCAATAGCATCTTCGATGCGTACATTACAAAACATCTTAGCATGCGCCTCATTCACTAGATTAAACGTTATTTTGACCCAACCAGGTTTGTTAGAATAACCGACTGCCAAGCGATTATGTATCGCATAACCGATCCATTATTATTAATTTCTTTTTTTATAATAAAATTTCATGACTTACCATTGCTATTCCGTAATATATCTGCTTATCATAAAATGGCAAATCAAACTGAGTATAAATCAGGTAACAACTGTTAATACGACCAACTCCGGAAATGGTATTGCCAATTGAAAACCCACACATTTAATTTAATTTTAATGTGCTTACAAAAGTCCCAAGTAAGAAATACTTGCTGCCAAATGTTCTCAGTGCACAGTTAAAATTCGCGTTCATTCAGATTTTCTTATTCGTCTGTACGGTAGATTCGCACACATAATCAGTCAAATTTACAGCCCGCAGTCTTTGCTTTGTGGCACTTTTCTGCTCATTAAAATTTGGCATATTGCCCCGTGAAGAGAAAGGCTGACGTTGTCTACGAGTTTGTTACTGTGTTGTTAGTGAAAAGAAGCCGGTGGCGATGAAATTATATAACCATACCATTTGTTTCGCAAATGAACATGATAAGCTGAAAGCTGCAATGGCTCGAAAGTGGATAAGTGCGTAGGCATCCTAATGAATAGGCATTCGATGTTACTATGGTTACCGTGGACGTGGTTTATTCAGTCGAATACTTATTACCCGATATTGAATGCTCGGTCTGAAGATTAGTGATGGTTTTGCGAATAATACGATCAGTGGGCCGGTTGTGTTGACAATAGGATGAGTGAAGAGCGAAACACATTCTTTACAGAACGTAAATTTTCGTAAATTGTTCACACGAAGGTCTTTCCACGATGAAATGATAAACAATACTGAACAGAAATAACATGACTGCTTTACACGACTAACCTGTGATCTGCCAAAAAAGATGATTGAAAAAAGTACCACTCTTTGGATCACTAAAAAATACGGGACAGATTTAAGAGATCTGGCATAAAACTCAATAGAACTGTAACCAAGTCCCAAAATTTAGAAACAATTTTTGAAAAAAATATTTCATTCAAACCTCAAACTTTTGAAACGTATTCAAATGAGTGTTAAGCACACCCTAAAAGTGCATGTGACTAATATCACTGTAGACGTTTTATCATAAGAAATTGTTGCTGAACGTCCTTACTTACGACATTGAAATTTATCTGCTCGTTTATATGGCTTTAAATTTGGAGGAGAAGAAGACCGTGCGGTTATGACCTATAATTATTTGAATATATTTATTTATACTTGTGTTTATACTTGTTTGTATGCAGCTAGCGACTACAGTCAGATACGCTTAAATATTACTTGATATTAATACGGCGGTAACGCAGCTCCAGTTGAAGATCATGAAAATAAGCACTGAAAATAACGCCGAAGATTCTGTAAAACGCTTTCGCGTTGGTATACTATATATAGCGGGGAAGAAAAATTAAGAGTATGTATGCGCATTGAGTTGAAAGAGCTTTACAGCAGGCGTATGTGCCTTTGCATTGCAATTACTTGATAAAGAAAGGAGGCTTAATTATATAATATTGCACTTTCACAGTGACAACTGCAAGCCAAAACGTTGGATTAAAAGAATCATAATTGAAACAAAAAGGTAAATAAGCAATTAAATATAAAAGGAAAGCTCGAAAGGGTAAAATTTAATCCTAAATAATGCGCAGGAAAGTGCATCGCGTTCAGTTATACATATGTATATCGTAAGCATTGTAAGCAACTATAATAATTTGGGGTTAAATGCGGACGTATATCTAACGGGTAATAACCATCTTGGACAGATCTCGCGTGAGTCGCCAAACTGTCATGTTTTTGTTTTCAGTAGTGAAAGGACTTAATCTGAATCAACTTTACTACAAAAATTTACGTTCTGAAAAAAAAATGTCTTCTGCGCACCTCCGTCAACTCATCCTCAACATAATCGGCCTACAAAGCGTACCACTCGCAACACCATCACCCATCTTGAGACTCAACATTCATTATTGGATAATACTTGACCGAACAGACCACCATCCAGAAGATACGACGTTTATGGGGTATGTAAACAGGAAACTTTCCGCATTTGGGACGAAGATTCAAGATTCAGGTAACGGACTATTTGGTGCCTAAAATTAAACTACGTGATCTCGGCACCATTTGGTTTCAACCAGATGGCATCAATCAATGGATTAATTGAGAGAACACTTGGGTGAGCAAATAATTTCACTTTCTACAATATGCCGGTCGGTTGGTTACCAAGATCGTTTGTATCACACCGTTAAACAGTGTGTTTCCTCTGGGGATATGAAAAGTCTAAATTCTCTGCAGACCATCCCACTTCCATTCAGGCCGTGGAGCAAATCATCACGCGTGTCATTCGCCAGTTACCAGTCGCAATGCTCAAACAAGTCATCGAAAATTGGACTCAATCAATAGACCATCTGAGGGCTAGCCGCGGCCAACATAAGATAATCTTCAAAAAAATAAATGCCAAGCAATGTTCTTCAGAATGATAATAAACATTCCTTATTAGATTTAAACTTTCTCTCACCCTTTATATTGCGTAATCATTTAAGAACTCAAATTTTATGACTTAAACATTAATTGCAATCCCTTAATTTCAATTTCATAGAAGTGAACCATTAAGATATTAAGAACAATTAAAAAACGAATTATTTTAAAATTACACTTTTTGAAGAATTTAAATACAAGTTTCTTTAATTTTACACTCCCTAAGAAGTATGATGATGAGATGTTTTGTATCGACGCTTAATGACATTTTTTTCCACAAGCAAACTTAATTTTATTTTATACAAAGCTTTTTTCAATTAAAAATGATTCCTTAATCTCAAAATGATACTCAAACAAATAATATAATTACTACTATATTTTATCATATTTCGGTCTAACTTAATTATTTGCTCTTACTAATGTCGATAAAGGAAATTTTTGGCTGTTGCAGATGTATTATTAGTATGAAAACAGAGCAATTCGATGTTTATATATAAATCATTTTTATTTAAATATTAGCTATGTTGCTGAATTGGTTCGATTCTTTAGTAGGTACATATCACTTCTGAAAATAGATTTGATAAATCTGGTACTTTTCAAAAATTATAATTCATATTAGATAATGTAAGGATATATTAAGTGAAATGTTTATACAACTTTATACGTATTATAACATTATCCAAAAGATTACATGCCAATGTAATATTTCAAATACAACTGCATAATCTATTTCTATTGGCACTCAGCATAGTACCATGGCTTTCACATAACATCCACTTTAAGTCTTCCCCTTTACATTAACCGTTTAAAACTCATAAATCTCCTGACACTCGCTAGTCGTAGTAAGATGCTTGTATAATATTTCTTGTAAAACTCATGAATGGGTCAGCCTGTAGCCCATCTCTCTTATTTGATATTAATTTTAACGTTGCTGCTCGCTCTATCAGGCAGATTAGACCTTTACTATTTATTACAATTTTCTAGAACAAATTTTGAATTAAACGAACCATTCCGCCGTATATGTCATGATTTCTATTCTCATTCCAGCACATTTGATGTATCAGACTCACTCTTTACTATTAAAAAAATTATTTTATCTACTCTTAAAAAAGTAACATTTAAAAATAAAAAACTTACTTTAATCTAATTCTTAATTTTGGCTGTTGAAATTTTTATTTCTGTAGCTGAGCAGCTTAAGATTACAACGCTTAAAACTCTCTTGCCTTTTATGACTCGGTCAATTCCGCTTGTTCACGGATTGTGCCCCTCGCGTCGGTTGGGCGGGAGGAGGGTAATCGTTGGGTTTTTATTACTCGTATTATTATTAGGTTGTCAAAAAAGTCTTGCGGTATTTGCGCTTGCTCAAAAAAAAACCGCAAGACTTTTTTGACAACCTAATATTATTATTGTATTGTTTATGAGCAGCTTCCATATGACCAGGCGCTTAATTCTACCATCTTCTGCGAACTACTGGACCGCTTGAAGCAGGCGATCGTCCAGAATTGGCCAATAGGAAGGGTGTAGTGTTCCACCAGGACAATGCCAGACCGCACACTTCGTTAATGACTCGTCAGAGGCTACGGGAGCTCAGATAGGAGGTTTTATCGCATCCACCATATAGTCTGGAATTTAATATAATATTTAAGAATATTTATTTAATATAATATTTAAGTATATTTTAACACACTTTTTGGCACGCACAAAACCTCTCCCTGCTTTGTTGTTAAAAATTGTGGAAAATAGGACACTTGTAAGAATGTGAAATGGGTTTTGCAAAGCCCCTTTTGTAACCTTATGGCCAAGAATTCTTTTTCCCACTTCTGTTTACTCAATAATAAATACAATAAAAATAAGATTTGTCGTTTTAAAAGCAGCCTATGCCTTTGTTTTTCCCTCTCGAAGAATACTTTATCGGATGCAAAACCGCTGCGAGACAAAAATATTCGCAGCCTTGTATTTTTGTTGCTGATGCCTGCTAGCTTCTTGCCACAAATATTGTTTTATTTAGCATGCATTTTGAGCCAATTCTTTATAATTTCTGACAGTCACATATTGTCACGCCTTTACTGATGTATGTATGCTTTGCTTAGCTGAACTTTCGACAGCCAAATAGGCGGGATGAGATTACAAAAAGGTTGATAAAGAAAGCCTATCCACAAATTTTTTATTATACAGTAGTATATTTTTCATTATATAATTGAAATTTTGTGCAAACTATTGCCAGCAGGCGCCACTGGTCGATTTTCATAGGCCAAAAATAAAAAGACAAAACTTTGAAATCTACCACGGTTTGTATCAAAGCTATTTCTTAAAACACCAATAAAATTAACGGTAAAAACATTTTTGCTCTATCCCATTCATAGGGGCTACAAAAAGCGAGAGAATTGAGACAATAGAAACACGCGGACTGTGCAGTGAAAAAAAAAGCTTAAAAATTATCCCTTATAATAAATTAAATAGCAGTGTAAAATCGTGTTTAATCCCCATAAATCGAAATGAGTATTGATAATAAAGGTATATATTATATAACAAAATTGTTTTTATATAAGAAAATGTTGTTTTATAATTTTAAAATAATTGTTTTATAAGTGCCTTTTTGAGTGGTATGTTTTTCTTTATACATCGAATTAAGGTATACAATAAGTTATGATCCCTGTCTCGCCCTCAAATGAATCAAGTTGGGTTTATATTAGTTAATGTTTTCTAAGTCTATGCTTTTGATTTCAGCTAAAACTTTTTGCAACTTTCTTTGTTATTCATGTTATTCTACCAGGCATGCGATTTTGTGTGTGTTATTTTTCATAATTTTCTGTATTTACATGTATGTATATTCGTGAATATTTTATTGTCTTTTATGTTTTTTTTTCATCATACATATATATACATATTAATTTTATCATTTTCTCACTTTTATCAAATGTTTGTTTATACGTACTTTTATTTAGGCACATCATATCGGTGTAAACTTACACGCCTATAAATATTATTATATTTTTGAATTTGGTGTTTAGAAAATGTGTGAAGTAACTATTATCACTAATCACCGAAGAACACTTATTAGAAGCTTCATTAACAAAAAACTTGATATTAACTTTTTACCCTTCATTGATAACATTTTAACGGAACAACAGTTATCCCGAGCAAAAAAGGGGCTCAGAATCTGATGCTGAAGTTGAGATAAAAAATTATTGGACCACAGAAGAAATTTGAAAATAATAATTTGGAAGACAATAATTTATTTGTCACGACATACTATATATGGAGTATTTTTATAAAACAGTGCCAATCTTGCTACATCCCTGGCTCACACACAACAATCGACGAACAGCTTTTGGGATTCCGTGGACGGTACCCTTTTAAAATGTATATTCCTAATAAACCGAAAAAGTATGGAATCAAAATACCTATGATATGCGACAGTTCTACAATATATATGTTTAATGCAATTCCGTATCTTGGAAAAACAACGACAACCAGCAATCTTCCTTTAGGTGAGTACTATGTAAAAGAACTTTCACGGCCTATACATGGTACATGCAGATGTATTACCTGCGATAATTGGTTCACATCGATCCCACTTGCTAAAGATTTGTTAAAAGAGCCCCACAATTTGACTCTTGTCGGCACCGTTAGATCAAACAAACGTGAAACTTCGAAGTTGGAACTTCGAAGTTTTGCTATGATGGCCCCTTAACCCTAGTTTCATACAAGCCAAAGCCATCGAAAATGGTATACTTGCTGTCATCTAATAATGAAAAGGGTACTATTGATAACACAAGTGGAAAACCAGATATGATGTTGTACTACAACCAAACGAAAGGTGGGGTAGACACTCTAGATCAAATGTGTTCCGTAATGTCGTATTCGCGAAAAACTAATAGGTGGCCGATGGCAGTTTTTTCATGCTAAATATAGCATTCGTTAACTCATATGTAATATATTGCCATAACATGATAAGTATTAACCAGAAACCTTTAACACGTAAGGATTATATGAAAAAGCTCTGTGCTTCGCCAATCAGTCCATGGATGAAAAAAAGAATTGAAGTACCCATATTGTCAAGAACTTTGCGCAACACTATTGAAGTCGCTATAGAAAATTCCGGCGACGGAGTCAGTGCTACGCAACAAGCAGACCCAATTGATATTGAGAATGATCCCGAAGGTAGTAGCAATCCGAAAAAAAGAAAATACTGCGGTTTTTGTCCTTCCAAAATAAGACGTATGTCGAAAAAAGAATGTGTTAAGTGCAAAAAGCCCGTGTGTGGGGAGCACCAGAATCAAGTTTGCAACGCGTGCATATAATATTGCTTTACCTTTTTTTTTTGTTCTAAAACAATATACAAAGAGTTATTTTGTAAACAAAATAAAAAAAATTGTTAACCTAGATTTAAGAACGAAAATTGTATCTTTTCTGAAGACTGCCTTATTTTTGCTACTTTTTATGAAAAAAAATGAATTGCTTTATAAATTTTATATTATCTTTAATTTTATGATTACATGTTTCAAAATTAACTGAAAATGAATGAAATAAATGATCTCAGTTAAAAAACAAACAGTTTTTATATTTTTAGGAAGCTCAAACTCCATTAAAAGGAGATACGTCATTATCACGTATCGTTATCTTTCCAGGGGTAAAAAATAACGTTATCTTTCTAGGGTTAATAAACTATAAATGTACTAGATTTGCGCTAGATCCTGCACAGGAATTAACTTAAAATTATTCCTGGTATTATATCTCTTCATCATCGCTCCCGATGTTATTAAATATGCACCAGTTTCAATTAGAGAGCTCTTATAAGAATCTGCGGTGTCAAGCAATAAGGACGTTAAGAGTCGATCATCATACACGAAAGAACTAACAGATCGCTACAAATCAGAACTTTCTAAACCGACTGCTTTTAAGCTCAGATCCTTTCTTCACCAGTCTAAGAAAATTTTAATGCAAAAGTAAATCAATTTTATTAAAATCAGTTTTTGATTTAGTTGAATAATATTCAAAATTTTTTATTTATCAACTTTTTTAATTTAATGTAATAAATTAAAATTTGTCACCATCGGGGGTAGCGAAGTGGGAAATGGAAGAGGGAGATTTTAAAAAGCTTTGGCAAAAGTTTCACTTGTATATATAGGCAGTGGAAGTATTTTTGGCCGCTGATTCCATACAAGACCGACCACTGTGAGATTTAATCAATCTTGCATTTCGAAATTCAAAAAAAAAATGTTTTCGTAACTCGCTCATATTTTTTTTTTACGTGAGAAGAGACCCCAATTGTTACGAAAACAAACACAAAAGAGAATAAAAAAAATGTTATTGGCGTGATAACAGCTATCAAACACGTGCAATTGCATAGCATGCTACAATTGATTTGCAAGCTTGCATTGATTACAAAAGTTTGAGTGATCAGGTCGAAGTTGTGAGTGGTTTTTTTGGCCTAAAATATTTTTTGTATTGAAGGTTATTACTTAAACTTAAAATTTTTGTTTTATACAATATTTATTTTTGCACTCAAGTATTTTGAAAAAATTGTTTTATAACCACCTGAAAGGTAAGACAAATTTTAAAGTTTTCAAATACTTTATAGACTAGAACTTCCAAGTCCCACGGAGTTCCATGATGGGAATGCCAGCAGAATCTTTGTTAATGTGCCCAAAACAAATGAGTGAAATATCGCGAGAGGAGCTATTTTGGATTTGGTTGAGCAAGGTGAAAAGCGAAAAGCAGAAGCGGTCGAAAAGCACGTTATATCAATTTTTGGACCAGATGTTGACGATACCAAAATTAAAGATCGTATAAAAAAGCTTTGCTTCCAATTTCAATCGCGATGGAGCAAATCTCACCGTGATAAAGCAAGATTATGCATGACAATGCTATTTGGCTAAGTTCAAAAATTTCTGCTGTTGATTTTGCTCTTGATCACGCACCATCAGCTTCAAAACAAATACCTCAACGCGGAAAAAGAGTTTACTGAAAGTGCTTCGACCACACAAAAACGGAAATGCAAAGAGTTAATATCAAATGTAGCTTCGGAACAATTAACTGTGGCTACCGCAATGTATCTGAGATCCTGTGGAAAAAGAGACTCATCAAACATTGTCAAAGAGTTGTCGGCTTCATCCCCTTCGAGAGGTACAGCTATAAAAAGAGGAAGGGTAAGCATTACTGAAAAGAAAAGTGTTACACCAGATCAAGCACTGGCCATGATTGTAGAGGAAAATTTATCAACTGAGCAATACCGTGGAATAAGATTGCATACGATACCATACAGTTCGAAATTGTATCCATGCTACGAAGTCGTTGAGCAATAAAAATTATTGTGCTACCCAAGCCTTGTTACTGTTACTGAAACATATGCCGAAATCAATTTGCAATCCTTAATAGACCACACGGTGAAAAGATTAATAGTCTGCACCGCTCTTTCAAATTACACGTCATCGCAGGCGTGCTATTTATATGGTGCAACTCCAAAAACTATGAACGACATGAATACCTTATCACAGCGCGAAATCGATAAAAATATACTTGCTGTTGGTCTTTCACCTCTACATGCCTACATAAGGTTTATGGATTGCTTGTTGCACATTTCTTACCGATTGGAAATAGAAAAATGGTACGTATCAGGCGATGAAAATAAGGAGAGCTTTGCAAGAAGGAAGAAAAAAATACAAGACAGGTTTAGGAATGAAATGGGTCTTCTTGTGGATATGCCGAAACAGAAAACAGGAAACACAAATGATATCAATACGGCCAGAAGATTTTTCAAAGAAGCAGAAAAGACATCGGATATTACAGGCAAAGCGGTTTCGAGTAATACTTATTTGCACAAACAGCGGCTATTTTATCAATATAGATGCGTTCCAAAATTTTACGTCAGAAAGAAGAGAGCTTTATTTGAGTTTATATCCTTGGTACTATATGCCAGTAACTCTCCACAAAATATTGTTTCATGGAGGAGCTATCATTTCTTCATGCATTCTTCCCATAGGAAACTTTTCTGAAGAAGCGCAAGAAGCACGCAATAAAGAGTCGAGACAGTATCGCGAACTGTTCACAAGAAAAACGTCCCGAGTTGACACCAACATAGATTTATTGCAAAGGTTGCTTATCACGTCAGACCCTTTGATTGCAAGTTTACGTTTGCACCCAAAAACCAAGCGTTCTACTTTACCTTCTGAGGTCATTGCACTTCTGTCTGACACCCAACTAAATGATGATTTTGCATAAAAAACTTTGCTTGCAGCTCTCTGGAATTTTTATTTTTGTATAAATTCCTTATTTTTTTTATTTCTACTTTACGCTTTTTACTTTTGTATAATTTGTATATAATTTCTTTATTTTGGTTTTTGATTAATATCTTATTTTGAATATTAACTTTTTATTTTTCTCATTTGCAAAGAATCATCGAAAACTAAAGTTCGAAACTTGAAGAATTTTATAGAAATGGTTGTATGTGGGTGCTTATATCAATATATCGACAAGTTTCAGTTAGAAAAGAAAAAAAGAAGAAATTTTGAATATAAATGTGTAAAAAAAATTGTCCCCCACTAGTGTTTTTGAGGATAGTTCGGAAATAGTCCCCTTTGACACTAGTTGGAACTAGTTGTCTTCGACCATATTGAAGCTTATAATCTCCTTAACGATCGTGCCAAATTTCAAGTTCATATCTCTACAATTTCATATAAAAATTAATTTTGAGATGCTAGATTAACTAAATCTCACACGGTGCACTGTGAGGCGTCGCGACTTGAACAATTGATAACAAGAGATGAATTGGAAGAAGAGCTGGAAGCAAAATCATACCTAAATATAAGTAGTTTTATAGTAAGGCACAGTAATACAATTACTTAGTGTCATAGTGATAGAAATCGGATTATCATTTATAAAGCCTTAGATATTGTATAGGTGAACCGGAGTGTTACGGTTAACTTCTTACCGAAAATAGCGCTCAATATCTAAGTCATAACAATGAAACTTATAGAATGTCTTTTCCCAATAATCCGGTTTATTTTATAGTATGTGCATTAGGGTGTGTCATTCTGTGGCAACCTTTTTTTTCAACTCAAAAATAGGCTCAAAACTTTCGAAAATGTGTAAAAAAAAGTCACTCAAAAGATGAGCTCCTAATATTAATATTAAGAGGTGCCTATTTCAAATTTTCTGTTTTCCTTATAAATTACAAAGAAAAAAAAATCATTTTTTTTTGTGATGGTTGTTGTGCGGAGGTTTTATATGTGCCCCGATGGCTACCAGTAGGGATGGTAAACTCGATTCCGATTCTACTCGAGAATCATTCAAGAAAGCAGATTATGACAGCTTAAATAATTTTTTCATCAGAACTAATTGGACCGATCTCTACAAAATTGATTATATAGATGATAAATTGAAATGGTTTTACCAAAAGGTGTACGAAGGCGTTGATAAATTCGCCCCGCTACACGCTAAAAAACCCAGTAACTATCCGTGTTGGTTTACCTTGGAACTTATACGTAAAATAAAATTAAAAAACAAGGCACACGCAATCTACAAACAAAGAAGCACAAGACTCAACTATAATAGGTTCGCCAGTTTAAGACACGAGTGTAAAGCATTAAGTGCTAGATGTTACCGGAATTATGTGATCCAGGTGGAAGACTCCATCAAGACAGACAGTACATTGGAACAATTCAACAGCTAACATGGAGAAGATATTAGTAACACACAAGATTCAGAGGCCGTACATGCAGCTCCAACTAATCATGACGGCAATTTCGGAACAAACTGCAACTTATCCGACATGGATGCTACCTTTGACGTCGTCATCAAACAGCTAACATTACTTGATATAAATAAAGGCGCAGGCCCCGATGGACTACCAAATATTTTTCTTCGAGGCTGTGCGGTAGGACTCTGTGCGCCAATATCTCATATATTTAGTAAATCGCTATCACAAGGAATTTTCCCAACATGTTGGAAAAAGTCATACGTTTGTCCAATACACAAATCTGGACAGTTTTGATGTCAAAAACTACCGTCCAATTTGCATCCAATCGTCACTAACAAAGCTCTTTGAAAAAGTAGTCTTAACACAACTGGCAGCGTCATTCAAGGATATTATCATCACCCGTCAGCATGGGTTTGTTGGCAGAAGATCCACAACAACCAATCTGTTTGTTTATGTTAATTACATACTTGAGTCTATGAATGCTGGTACTGGTGTTCATGCAGTGTACACTGACTTCAGTAAGGCATTCGACAAAGTTGACCATGATACATTATTGATGAAACTCAAAAACTATGGTGTAAACAGCACGGCACTCAAATGGTTCAGATCTTACCTAGTTAACAGACATCTTCAGGTCAGAGTTGATGGTCATCTGTCAAAAGAATACGATGTGCTGTCTGGAGTCCCTCAAGGTTCACATCTAGGTCCTTTGTTATTCAATATATTTGTTAATGATATTGGTAAACATTTCAAGTCGGAATACTTGCTGTACGCGGACGACCTTAAAATCTTCAGGACGATACATTATGAACAAGATAAAATCGGTTTGCAGCATGATTTAGATACTTTAAACACCTGGTGTAATACCAATAAATTATACTTAAATATCACTAAGTGCGCTGTAATGTCCTTCTCAAGAGCACGCTCACTTGAAGTCATGAACTACACAATAAACTGTCAAAAACTTCAGGAAGTCATCGAAACTAAAGATCTTGGGATAAATATCAATAATAAGTTAACTTTCAACAAACACAATATCGCCTTACAGGCTTACAAAGTGCTTGGACTTATCATTAGAGCAGCTAAAGACTTCAGTAATGCGTCCACTCTGGTTAAACTCTTTACGACGCTAGTTCTTCCCATCTTAGAATATGGGACGGTAATATGGTCACCATTTACTGATATTCAAGTCAATAGACTTGAAAAAATTCAGAAAAAATTCTGCAAGTCACTGTCTTTCTTTATAACTCGGCAAACATCAACAGCAGCAGTGGAGGATGCAATGAAAAAGTTCCAGATTAACTCTCTATTGATTCGACGTAAACTGGCGGACTTAATGTTCTTTTATAAAGTAATGAATGGTCTCATCGATGCTCCGGAGGTACAAGACAGCTTTAAAATGATCACAGACGGCCCAAGCTCAGGCGCAACCGCTTTATTAGAACAACCAAATCAACTAAAAATTATGTCATACATGGTCCCAGTAACAGGATAGCTAATTACGTCAATGACATGAGGAGTCCAGTTCTTCGGAGGTTCCATCCATTCTTTCAACTTTAACCTGAGAAAACATCTGTACGACCACCACAATAGCTAAAACTCGGATTGCAGTTTTTGAATTCTTTGTATTATATTTCATTTTCTCTGATATAGCGACTTAATTTATTCTTGCAATATTAATATTAATAATAACATTATTATTCCTTTTCACTGTATATTGCCGATTGGCGTTCATAAATGAATAAATGAATAAATAAGTAAATAAATATTAATGTTAAGAGCTCATCTTTTGAGTGACTTTTTTTTTACACATTTTCAAAAGTTTTGAGCCTGTTTTTCAGTTGAAAAAAAGGTTGCCTCAGAATGACACACCCTAATGTACATATAATAAGTTAATACGTGAGTTATCTTAATGGTACTCAAGGAACTTATTTTTCTGGTAAGACTGGCTTTCATGCCCAAAAGGGGTAAAGTCGGATCAATATTTTCTGTAGGCTCCAATAAATAATGTAAATATTTTCATTATACGGTTGACTCTATTGTATATGAGTAGACCAATCTGTGAGTTAACTTGCCGATATAATGACATGTCGTAATGAAAAATGAGAAATAATCTGGTATTATCTTTATACAAAAATTGGTATTTCTACCATAAATAAGGACAAGGGAATATTTATGACATATTTCTTTAGAAACGAACTAGTAGCCTCCAACGCTACTTTTTCAGTGCTTAACAGTTGGTACCGCACAAATGTTAAAGAACGCCATAATGCCTAGAGGTAGGACAGAAAGAAATTGCATGGTAAAAGACACATGGAAGCATTAATTTATTATTTTATATTCATAAAAATATATTACCACGTCTAAAGATGCTTTGGCAGCATTCTGCATATATTTTATGGCACATTTTGGGCAATTTGTTATGGTTGATACGCACGAACTCATTTTGCTTCTTGACAAGCTTTTATTTTTACCAATAATAAATGCTACCATAAATTTGTATGCAAATTGTGGTGCTGCATATTACGTAGAGGGATATACATATTTGTCACTCATTATTCCCGTCCTGCTATATATGGTGCAGAGGCTTGGACGATGACAACAACCGATGAGTCGACGTTGCGAGTTTTCGAGAGAAAAGTTCTGCGGAAGATTTATGGTCCTTTGCGCGTTGGCCACGGCGAATACCGCATCCGATGGAACGATGAGCTGTACGAGATATACGACGACATCGACATAGTTCAGCGAATTAAAAGACAGCGGCTACGCTGGCTAGGTCATGTTGTCCGGATGGATGAAAACACTCCAGCTCTGAAAGTATTCGACGCAGTACCCGCCGCGGGAAGCAGAGGAAGAGGAAGACCTCCACTCCGGTGGAAGGACCAAGTGGAGAAGGACCTGGCCTCGCTTGGAATATCCAATTGGCGCCACGTAGCGAAGAGAAGAAATGATTGGCGCGCGGTTGTTGACTCGGCTATAATCGCGTAAGCGGTGTCTACGCCAGTAAAGAAGAAGAAGATATACATATTTGGCTTTTAGCGGAGCAAGGAAGCTTGAAGATGTGAAAAAAATAGAAGCAGTGGTAAGTATGTATACTCAGTTTGTAAGTTGAAAGGTAGCTAATTCACGCCAACTCTGGAGTGGACACTTCAACTCTCACAGGATGTCATTGCGCAAAAAGTAAAAACATAAAATTTGTAAGTTAACTAAGTGAGGGCACAACTACAATTTGCAGCCACTTAAAATAATCGAAATTTCTTGCATACTTTCAGGTAGCTAGATATTAAAAACTGCTCTTCTTTGTACTTTTCTTCATTTGAAGTGAAAGTGTTCATCCGTATGTGCTTGAGTTTCACGAGAAATGCAGTACTTCCTTAAGCATCTTTATATCAAATATTGGGTAGTCGAAAAAGTTTTTCGTATTTCAAATAAAATTTGATCTTATTTCTTTATATTTATAATAAAAAATAAATAAACAAATATGTACCATTTTGGTCGACCAATTTTCCGCAAAAGACATGATTATATCAGTGTAAAGGCCTAACTATAATATGCATATGCAGCCGTATGTTACTGTCAAAAAATTAACGAAAAGCCTGTCAAATGCATAACGAATGGAGAGTAGACTTTTGAATGACTATAATGTGCTTAAATGCATAAGAAGAAAGTGTCAAAAAACAACTTGCGTTTTGGTTTTGTTTAGTTTGCATTTTGAAAAAATGAACAGAAAATTAAAATATTTAAAAACAATTAAAATGCTTTCTTCTGTTTTAGAAGGAATAAAAATATTGACAGAAATTAGTGAAATTACAAAAAAAAGAGTTCGGTCGTGTTCAGTCAGGGAAATAAACAGAAAAAGGAAGAAGGAAGGTTTTTTTGTACGACTCCTGCAAATAAAGAGGATTGACCACAATGATTTCTTTATATACACGCGAATGACGCCACAAGTATATGGACTTTTGCTTACTCTTGTTGAGCCCTTTTTAAAAAAGAATTCGTTAAGGGAGCCTGTGCAACCGGAATGTCGATTAGCTTTGACATTACAGTAAGTTTGTTCATTATACTCTCGCAACAAAGTTGCTAAAGAGAGTATTATAGTTTTGTTCACATAACGGTTGTTTGTAAGTCCTAAAACTAAAAGAGTCAGATATAGGGTTATATATACCAAAGTGATCAGGGTGACGAGTAGAGTTGAAATCCGGATGTCTGTCTGTCCGTCCGTCCGTCCGTCTGTCCGTCCGTCTGTCCGTGCAAGCTGTAACTTGAGTAAAAATTGAGATATCATGATAAAACTTGGTACACGTATTTCTTGGCTCCATAAGAAGGTTAAGTTCGAAGATGGGCAAAATCGGCCCACTGCCACGCCCACAAAATGGCGGAAACCGAAATCCTATAAAGTGTCATAACTAAGCCATAAATAAAGATATTAAAGTGAAATTTGGCACAAAGGATCGCATTAGGGAGGGGCATATTTGGACGTAATTTTTTTGGAAAAGTGGGCGTGGCCCCGCCCCCTACTAAGTTTTTTGTACATATCTCGGAAACTGCTATAGCTATGTCAACCAAACTCTATAGAGTTGTTTCCTTCAGGCATTTCCATACACAGTTCAAAAATGGAAGAAATCGGATAATAACCACGCCCACCTCCCATACAAAGGTTATGTTGAAAATCACTAAAAGTGCGTTAACCGACTAACAAAAAATGTCAGAAACACAAAATTTTACGGAAGAATTGGCAGAAGGAAGCTGCACCCAGGCTTTTTTTTTTTTAAATTGAAAATGGGCGTGGCGTCGCCCACTTATGGACCAAAAACCATATCTCAGGAAATGCTCGACCGATTTCAATGAAATTCGGTATATAATATTTTCTTAACACCCTGATGATATGTACGAAATATGGGTGCAATCGGTTCACAACCACGCCTTCTTCCAATATAACGCTCTTTTTAATTCCATCTGATGTCTTCTCTGTATAATATATACACTAGGAACCAATGATGATAGCGGAATAAAACTTTACACAAATACGGTATTTGAGCTGAGGTATCACGTTTAAAAAAATATGTAAATGACGGATAATGAAATCTCGATTATCACTTTATCATGCGAGAGTATAAAATGTTCGGTGACACCCGAACTTAGCCCTTCCTTACTTGTTTTAAATATTTTATTATGTCTTATTCTTTTTTCTTTTTCTTAAAGATATTTATCACAAGGAACTTCGTTTCAATCGTTGGCATGGTCATTTCAACTGGGGAAGGAAACGGTTAGGCGCATTATTCTGGAGACAGCTGAAGTCTTTTGGACAAAGTTAGGCGCTGTGTGTGTATCTGAGCCTAATGAAGAAGATTTCAAGCAAATTTCTCAAGACTTCTGGGAACTGTGGAATATGCCCAACTGTGTTGGAGCTATTGATGGGAAGCATATCGCTATTCGATGCCCACCTAAAAGCGGTAGTCAATTTTTCTGCTACAAAAAATTTTTTTCTATTGTGTTGTTAGCAGTATGTGATGCACGATATCGGTTTACCTATATAGATATTGGCGCATATGGAAGTCAGAGTGATGGTGGTGAGGACTTTTATATTTGTGCATTTGTTTTTTTTTTAATTAATATTATTGTTTCTCTTTACATGTAAAGGTATTTTTCAAGTGAGTCGATTTGGAAAGAGGTTGCTAAATCAGAAACTTCCCATCCCTCCAGCGAAAAACTTACCAAATACGCAACAAAAAACTCCACACTTCTTCGTTGGTGATGCTGCCTTTCCTTTAGGGATAAATTTAATGCGCCCATACCCTGGGGGAATGCTACCAAATGAAAAAGAGGTGTTTAATAAAAGGTTATCAAGAGCTCGTCGCACAATAGAAAACTCTTTTGGAATACTAGTAGCGCGTTGGCGAGTTTTACTAACAACATTACATTTATTTCCGGAAAATGCAGAAAAAATTGTTTTGGCGTGCGTTGCCTTACATAATTTTATTATGCTTAATAACGTTAATGAATCTTCGTATATTGCAAGCAACTATGCTGATTGGGAGGACTCTAATGGTGATTTTCATGACGGTATATGGCGTAGAGAAGTTGAAAGTAATATCCCATCGATTACGCAATCTTCTAATTTGCATCATTACGGTGGAAGAAGTTCTTTGGAAATAAGAAATAACTTATGCAGTTTTTTTAACAATTTTTAAAACATTTTCTAAAATCACATATCTAACATCATTTCGAACTTGTTTATTTCTTTTTTAATAAAACTAAATGTGGTTTAATTAAATTCATTCAATTCTTTTTATTAAATTACTCAAAAGAGTTCAGGTACATGCATTTTATGCATCTTTTTATAATAAATATGTACATATATTTGCTATAAAAAATATAAAGTATACTAAAAAAAAATCAGTGCTCCATGCTTTTTAAAAAATAAATAAATAATCTTGAATTCTTGTTTCCTCAATATCACTCATCACTATATAGGAATTCATCAATTTGCTGGGACTAGTTGAGACGCTGTGAGTCAGGAGAGGTCACAATAGACCTTAGGTCGCGGTGCAATCCTCATTTATCTAATCTAAGATTGTCTATTTTCGCGACGTAAGCGATATAATTCCAAGATCATTTTCTCCTGGAATTCATCTTTGACCGACACTGGCAGGTCCTTCATTAGACACAAAACCGTCGTCATAAAAGCCTCGTCAGTTTCAGATATTTCAGCCGGCGCCGCCATCTGCTTTTCTAAATTATTTATAGTTGCGCCAAGCTTCTGGTAGAGACTTTTTAATTCACTACTTTTCTTCTTCTTCTGAGGTGGCGATGGACTTTCAGTCAAACTATCCGTTGTTGACGAATCCAAGACAGATTCTGCATTTGCTTCTGCATTATCACGGGTGCTGTACAATGAAAAAGTTATATACAAATAAAACAAACAAACAAAAGTTATATACAAAGTACATACCGACGCGGTGTGACGGAGTCATTTAAAAACATCATGGGTTTCAAAAACGCCATTCCTCCAAGTAGCACATTCCGCTACCTGATGGAGCTTCTAGCCTTTTTATTTCCTTGCAGAATCGCTCCCGGAGTAGCTTCCATCTATGTTTGCATTCTAGATCTTTTAATTGAAACAAACATAAAAAATATATAATTCAAAAATATATGTTCCTATAACAGTGTTAATACATACCACTTTTGCCGCATTGTTCTGCAATTGCCTGCCATGCTTTATCTTTATTTATACGATTAAAATAAAATGGATCCCTTTTATCGTACAAACATTTCTTTTTTCTACACTTTCTATTAAAGCTTGGATTAAAGCATTCGTCGTCCTCCATATTTAAATTTAAAATGATTTTATCTGTTGACAAAACACTCTTCTTCTTCTTCTTCTTCTTCAAAACGATGACAAAAATAGAAAACAGCTGATTCCGTACGGAACATGCGATCAGTTTCGCATTTTGCTTAAGCAAATGACGTTTGACAAAACTTAACGAAACTTGATGTTATGCACATTATAGTTGCAACATACAATTTGTGTGTATTCGGACAGTTGCTTACGCTGGCTTAAGCTAGCTTATTCACATTATAGTTAGCCCTTAAATCTAAATTTCGAAACTTCCGAAACGGTAAAGAGCGAACCATTGTTGTGCTACACGAACTGATACAGCTTCGCCTTCGTAAACTTCAAAAAATCATTGGTGGCTTGAATGGCATTCTTCTTTTTTGTATACCAAAAATTTCAAGATAAAGTGACATTTGAATTTAAGCTGCGCGCGGCGAAGGATTTGGAGAATTATTTTTTTTTAGGTTGGGTAGCAGAGATCTGCAATTATTCCTTTTTTTAAGTTATTGGTTGAATAACACAAAAAAGAGTTTTTGTGAATAAAAATAAAAATTCAACATACACAAATATACACAAAAACACATTTACGCAAAAGTACACATAGCGAGAGTATGAATAATGAGTCAGTTTCTTTTCATACGACCCGTATTGTACTCATTCTCTCATGACTCAATAATTCAATCACATCAAAGTGAAATGATTCAAAGCACCAAGAAACACCAATGGTACTTTTGAATGACTTAAATGACTTGAGTATTTTCAGTTTAGATTTATTGTGTTTGTTGCTTTTTTATTTCGTTTATAATTTCTATGTTGGTAATTTATTTCACTACTTATTTGTAATGTTTTCATGCAGTTTTATACGCAACAAAGAAGATTTTTCGTTTGACTTTAAAAGTTACTCCTAAGAAAACCAAGAGCTCGATTTTATTTTTTTAATAATAGTTTTTATTTGAAAATAACAAAATGAGATCCTCCATGTTTTAAAACTAACCTAAGTTAACAAAATTCATAAATCTTTATTTTAAAATTAATGCACTTGAAAAAAAGACTAAAAATACAAAGGTAACATATAAAGGCAAAGCAAATAAGTTTTGTTAGAAAAATTTATAATTTTTTGTTGTAAACTGAATTTAGGAAAATAATGCTGACTACTGTCTTTGGCGCTATTCTGTTGCGCTTTTCTGTAATAATATTAGCGGCAGGCGAACTCAGCCAATACCATTTTGAACGATGCTTTGGCCACGTCAAATCTCGACTGGTACCGAAAACATTGAATTTTTTGGAAAAAAGGCGTCGCGTTGAAGGGTGTGTACCATGTTTTCGACTACCAGGGTATCATGAAACGCATTATTAACTGGCGATGAGACTTGGATCTATGCTTACGACCTCGAAAAAACCGATCAGTTAAGCGAATATCGTGCCAAAAGAGAGCCGAGACCAAAAAAATCGCGCCAAAGTCGCTCACAAATATGACCTTGATTTTGAGCGACTTTGGTGCGGTTTTTTTGACTGTTTTCTTCGATATCGTGGTGTTGTGCATTATGAATTCCTTCCAACCCACATTTGGTCAAACTAGCGTTTTTTCTGTTCAAAAGTGATAAAATCAAAGTGCCGTTTTACTTTTGTTGTTGTTGTTTTTTAATTGGAAATACTCCAAAACAAAGACGCGTGTTTTTTGTGTGTGCTAAATATAGACTACCGTTACAAACGTGTGCGTCAAAGTCAGTCGATGCAAGTCTTTCAACAAATGTGATTGCAAGTTCAGTAGTGGTTGGTCATCTTTAAGAGTGTGTTTATCGAATTGTGTTGATAATAATTCATTAGTGGAAAATTGAAAATAAAGCTACAAGTAAGAATATATGTATTTAATTAACATTGGCTTATATGTATGTCGCTATACTTGATAATAATTCATTAGTCTACATAACCTCAAAACTGTAGAATTTATCTAAAACTTTGACTTCTGTAAGCCTTTAACAAATTTTGACCCCATTTGACCCCTTTTAAATTGATAATATAAATAAAGTAATAATAATGAGTTATTTGCATTTTGTTTAAACTGCTATTCTTTGCGTTTAACGAGTGTTATCTATTTTTGTTTAGGAAACCTCTGCATAAAAAAAGCCGATTTGTTTGATACATGGCGAAAAGAATGCACAAAAAAAGGAAAGTTTGATGCTGTTTTAAAATATGTAATTGGCAAAATTGAAGTTAATATACTTTCGGATGTACATAATTGGAGAAACATGATATAGTCACTCACGCAAATATTACATTTTTTTGCGGTATAAATTGCTCGAACATAATGTCGGACGTCTATGCGAACAATCATCACAACGAAAACACAACTTATACCTATTACAAAAACAAAATGAACGCGTGGCTTACATACTGAAGCAAATTTTGTGTGTATATGACGTACGTGTATCTAAAAAAAGGTACCATCCTACCACTGTTGGACGTCCACGTCTGGCCAGTCAGCGCCCATAAATCAGATTTCGGACCAAAAGAAAAGCAACCGCAGACCTAGGTTCAGCTGAAAAAGCTGATAGCTAGATCTTCTAGTTCGTGGCAGTGCTCAGCAAGCATCGTAGCAATTGTACATAATGTATTCAAACAAAAATGCCACTTTTATTTTATACATGACTTTATTACGAGTGGAGGCGCGTCCAGCTCGAAGAGCACAAAACATAGAACTGAAACTTTTTTGGCTTAATTATCAACTACCCTCAAGCTATCTGTTGGCTGTGGCTGCCGCCGCTGCTGCGTAGGCAGTAGTGGTAGAATGTGCGAGATGGTATTTGCAGGCTTGTAAAACGAATATGTGCTGATGGTAAATTAGGCAAGAGCGTGAGAACTTATAAATTGCTGACTCTGTCCACGCGCAACTGTTGGATCTGCCAACTTTAAACTTGTTACTTTCCGTTGCTTGTTGTTCCTTGTTGCTGACTCAGGGGGGGGGGGACACGCGGGCAATATGTTAGGGGCTCCTTCAATTACTTTCTTGCGTCGCGGTGATAACTCGCTCCCCTCCTAAAGTAGATGGTCGTCCTGCGGACCTTTCTCTTGACACCCGCACGATCCGCACCCTGAGTGATGTTTGCTACTACTCGCTTACTATATTCGCAGTCCTGTCGCTTTAGTTTTTTATAG